>NC_135551.1:12681002-12771002 GCF_964340395.1 Glandiceps talaboti | reverse complement strand
TTAGATTTCTGCTAAAGAACTAGTGTTGTAGGACGAAGTCATCACTGTTTTAGTCCAGCTATGTACAGTTTTTTTGTCATCTTCATGTCTCAGATGATTTGTAAGTTTTGCCGAAAACGTTATCCCCTGAAAAAAACTTCCTCCGAGGGTGTTGATATTATTCAAAATATGCATTTGGAAACCAATTGCAAAGACACGGGGTTTTAAAAGCAAATGGCACCACTGTCTTTGACGTTTAGGACAAAATATTTTATCTATCCTAACTGTTTAATTCAAAGTCTCATCATCATCATCATCATCATCATCATCATCATCATCATCATCATCATCATCATCATCATGATTATAAACAACAACAACAACAACAACAACAACATCATCATCATCATCATCATCATCATCATCATCATCATCATCATCATCATCATCATCATCATCCCTGTAAACATATCTCACTGTCCTCTATCTGAATAAATGAAACGGCTTAGAGCTTTCTTATATTCCTCATTTCCGTCTTGATACGTAAAATGAATATCAAATTTCAAATATTATATAAATTCGCATTTCAAAATGGTTTCAAAAACCATACATCACACACCAGGGGCAATGTTTCGAAATATCATGATCCGCTGCCTCCCAGGCAGACAGAAATTGAAGGGATGCACGCCCTCTTGCGAGGAAGTTTTAGGGAGAACATAACAGATTCCACTTCATTCTCGTATTCGTGTCGCCTGTATTTGCTTTTTTTCACCTTCTAGTACAAAAAAATGTACTGTCAATTTCTCCTCTGCCTTCCGCAATTTTACGTGTTTCTTTACTTATTAATATCAGTTAACTAATTTCATGTGAATTGTTATACGTCTTTCATATAAATGTTATATGTTCTGTCGTCATCGTCATTGTCAAAAAATCGTTGCAATTACTAATTACGTAGTAGAAGATTTCATTTCAAAGAAAATCATTATCTTCCACATCAGTGTCATATCATTGCACTCATATATCTGAAATAGTTGAAAATATTTTATTTTTCATCAACATCTCCTAAGGGTGCAAATATGAAGGCATGAGATGCCATTGTTGTAGATTTATAATTACTTACTAGAAATCAAATAGTATTTAGATTTAATTTATATCAATCTGGCTGATATACTTACATATGGAGTCTATGCCTAACCACTGTATGCCTCCAGGAGGCGCTGTTGTAGTCATCAACTTCCATGTATAGCCCACTTGTCTGTGTATAGCCATACATTCTTCCATGACACACAGTACTGCTGTGACACAGTTTTTATCTTAAATGCGGTTATACATTATATAATTTCTTCAATAAAAATGGCCTTTGAGGCCAAACTTTAGATTTATGTTTCTATCTTCTTGTTGATAATTCGAGTGAAAAGTACTTTTTTAGCAGTCTGAGAGTGACTGGTTTGTGACGTACATTGTGATGTGTGAATGATTATATTCTGATGTATGAATAATGGCCTTCGTACTGAGAACAAATCAGAGAGAGAGAGAGAGAGAGAGAGAGAGAGAGAGAGAGAGAGAGAGAGAGAGAGAGAGAGAGAGAGAGAGAGAGAGAGAGAGAGAGAGAGAGAGAGAGAGAGAGAGAGAGAGAGAGAGAGAGAGAGAGAGACTAGGTACTGCAGGTTTATAGGTTCTTGTTAAACTACGTACCAACTGTTTGTCACATTAATATTTTGTTCGCCATGAACAGAAGATACCGTTAATTGTTTTATTATGTCTTAATGCCTCAATATTGGTGTTAGAGCATGTGAATTGGATAGCAATCTGTCTGAGATAAGGAAGGCATAACGTCCATGTCATATCCTACGGTCTATTATTTTAATATTTGTTTATTTCCATATGTTTAGGGAACATTTTTATGGTGGGAAATGTATCTAAAATTTTGTAATTGTGATTTTAATTCGGATTGATTACCAGAATACAGGCCAAACAGCTATCGCTGTTTTTGATTAGGGACTTCTTTTGCTCTCAGAATTGATCGTTGGTAAATTCAAAAGAGCTTCACCTGTCCAGCAAGTACCCCGGATGTTCCTATATGAAACAATGGCAAGTTTACGTCCATCAAAAAGCGCTGTAAAAAATGCGTTACTTGATATCTGCAAGAATGAGATATTACTAACATCTCAGAAAACGCTTTCTTGTGACATCGAGTCAATGTCACTTGAGGGCGCTGTATACGGTGCTGTCACATCTCCGCGTCATCGAGTTGAAATATCGATTACTAAGTTATTTATTTTTGACTTGCTGCCAATTTTACAGCAAATTTTAAGAAAGTGAAGTTTTAGTCTAGAGTTGAACATTCCAACCAATCCGTTAGTAGATGAAGTTGGTGTGCAATTGATGTGGTGCTTTTTGAGATATCGTCCATATCCACGGACACACACATATACACATACACATGTACATTGTACACGTACGGACGGACAGACAGACAGACAGACAGACAGACAGACAGACAGACAGACAGACAGACAGACAGACAGACAGATGGATAGATAGATAGATAGATAGATAGATAAGTAACTATGTTTTATATGGGAATGTATGCAACGCAAATCGTTGGTATTGTTGAGCCACTAACGTCTTTGGTCATCAAACCTCTGACCTGGCCGAGGTGAATCCTCGCTGTACTCTAACACGTCACTATCAAAGTAAACAGTACATATCCGTTGTTATCTAATATCTACTTACAACGGTTAAGAATGTAATTATGCAAGTTTTAGTTGTTGTGGGCCACTCCCAAATTTTTTCTTGGGTCTATTTGACAACAATCTATGAATCTGTCACTGCAAACAATTCACTGCCAGCATGAACGACAAGGTTCTGCTTGTACTAGGATTAATCTTATGCGGCCTTGCTGATCTTCTGTACATTTTGGCAACATCAACTCCTGCCTGGAAGCGTACTGAAATTCCTAACTTGAGTGTTACCACAGAAGGGTTATGGCAACAGTGTACAACAGAATTGATATTTAACGAAATTAGAAGTTGTTATGGACTCGGAGTGAAAAATGTTGCAGGTGAGAATCCAGCTATAAATTCTTTTCACCAATATGGGAAAGTTTATATTATAAAATGTGTGTCCTCTGATCAAATGAGAGGTGCATTTTATGGATTCGTATTCGATTTGGGCGTGATCTCTTCTGTCATCTCATTTAGGCAGCTGTCTTCCATTACGACAACGATGTGGTGTTTGGGTATCATGATATTACGTCATAACCCGAAGGTCGTAATAAGACACATAACTTTAAATACAAAGTCAATATAGTATGACGTAAACAAACGCTTGTATCAGTCGTCATGACAAGAACGGAGGATATATCCAACGCTGAATTTTGTACCAGAGAAAAAATGATATCGTGCTCTATGTTACGTTATTTATTTTCTCGTTTGTAATGGATGACGGAAAGACGTTATATTGCGCATGTGTGGTTTGAAATCACAAAGCGATGTCTCAACAAAAATAATTTGATTGGTGATGATGGTTACACTTTTTTTGTCAGTTCATATTCAAATTTGTCTCTTTACATTCATAAATATGAAATAATTATTGAAGGTCTGTTTCGAAAGATAAAAATGTAGGAATATATATACCTAATTAAAACAACATCTCTAACGACAACCACTACCTGCAACTAGGCAATTCGACTGCAATAAACGGGTGGGACTCAACTGATGTCTGCGACACTGTACACGTACCGTGCGCCTTTACGAATCGCTTGTAACGGCGTGAGTATCAATCTGCTAAGACATTGCTCTATACCGCAGTGGCAGAGCGTAATAGTTTATATATATATATATAATAAAACTATATATATATATATATATATAATAGCCGTCTGTTTTAAGTATACTCACAGTAGGGTGACGTATCTGATGATCTTGCAGTGTACATGTTGGGGACTTCCAGTGTTCACGCTATCTCGATTATGTACAGGCCTGGTATTTTTGGTTCGCACAACAAAGGCACTGCTATATCTTTTGTAATGTACCACGCATATCGAAAAGAATTAGCTTTAGTTTAGGAGTGCAAGTAATGTAGTCCTTATCAAAGTCCTTACTGAAGTTTCGATAACAATTCTTCATCAGAATTTAGAGGTAAGATAATAATGGGTAGATACCTATGTAACTGTGGAATACCTGACAGGTGTAACTGTGAAATAAATTAGAACGAAATGCCTTAAAAAGTTCAAATAAATCGTTACAGTAATTTTATTTGGTTAGTAACAGCTGAAAACTCGGTTTGCACAGTAATTTTACTTCAGTCTGTGAAATGTTATCTTTTGTCTTGTCTTTTCCTCCATAGCTCATCTTCATTATAATAGATTCTGTACCATTACGGCTATCACAATGACCACAGCAGCATTGGTTCTGGGTGTGTTAGCGTTCTTAAATAAAGTAGCCAAGAAATGGATGGTGGTGGCTGCTGGTGTCATTATTCTCAATGGTAAGTCCAAAATAACATTTCTGCCTTTAGTACACTTGTATTGATTACTGCTATCAACTTAATATAAAGGACAAGTCCAGACAGGCTTACTTCTACCTTCGAAATTCAGTACATTTGTATTGATTATTTTTATCAACTTAAATATGATTGGGGTGATAAAATTGCAAATCGGTAACTTTGTCTAGTTTGAAATCTTGTAAGGAAGCCTTACTTCACTTGACATGTGTTCGGCCATTCTGGGTATTTACTGCAAGCCTTGGGGTTTATAGGGGAAGCTTATCACGTTTACAACAGTCTCTCCGTCTTGACAATCTTTGTAATTATTTTACCTACAGCAATTCTTATCCTTAGTGGAATCACGTGGTATACGGCATACCTTAACCGGAACATACCTGATTTTGGATATTCCATGATACTTGCCTGGTTGTCCGTACCGGTGGCTTTGATTGGTGCTTGCCTTATGATTACAGTAACGAGTTTAATCGAGTATTCAATTTAGCTTTTTTTTTCCAAAAACAACTTGAAAATGTTACCTGGAATGTTCGACACTTCAGTTTTTGTCAACAGATTGACCCACTATTCAGTACACTTGACCTTGAGGACACGTGAGCTTAATAAGGGGTAATACGTGCCTGTAAGTTTATATATCTCCCTCCGTCTCTATTCAATGATGGTTCAACTGCCTGGATGTGGATAGCTTCCTTCACTCCCCGTTCAAAATATCTATTTTCAGTGTCAAGGATATTTACTTTGGTTCTGTTGACTGTCGTGGTGAATCGACGTGGATGTGCTGTTAGACTTCGATGTGGATATGTGCCAGGAGTTTGATCGATGGACACTTTGTAAAGTAATACAAATATAGTCTACTTCCGAAGTGAGAGGGGAAGGAGGTGTGGGGTGGGGGCAATGCCATACATCACATATACCCACTTATTGGAAAGCATGACAGTAATTGCACGTTGCAATTATAACCACCGACAATAAATACGACAGTCTTTCTCCGTTGTAGTTATAGTCACCGACTATACGTGTAACAGATTTTTTTGTCTTGATTACCAACCGACCCTTATAACTATGTTAATGTACGTCATAATTATACCAACTGGTTTTTACACTGATTTCTAACCAATCGGCGTAACCCTTATAAAAGCGACCAAACACGTTCAAGAACTTGTTGGCTCTGAGTCATAAAAGTGCTTTTATGTTATATCTAATGTTAGCAAATCGGATTATTCGTCTGTATATCATTATCATTACTGTGAATTGGTATCAGTTTGTACATTAGGGGAAATAACTTAAAAGTGGCCATATAGATGAGAAATGTGTATTTATTTTAGATTTTAAATTCAGCGTTTATCTAGTTGTAAGAAAACGCGGAATGCCAAGTCCATAACTTTGTACTTCCGAATCGATAAATCGCAAAAAAAAGCCACCAAGCAATATGTGTAAAAATGTATAATTGTACGTTAAGCTAGAACTGATTGATAAATAAACTGGGTAATCACAAGTAATCACTTGTAATCATGACTAAACACAGGTTATCAAATTATTTAACAATGGTAACGGTGTATTATATATTATGGAAGTAGCAGTACAGACTGGTAATAGATATTTGTAAAGAAATATGGCTAATCCCATGCCCCTAGTGGTCTGCCGATAGCTTGCTTTCCGTAGTAATAACTTGTAATAAACAAACTTTGACGAACGAATGTCTAGGTACGTGAATGATATACAAACGAGTTTGTTTAAAATGAACAGGTAGATGTGACTGTTTCTATATATCATTTATGACTGTGGAAACCGAGCTATTGCTTATTAAGATAGACAAAAACAACAACAACTATTGTTGTGACATGTTGTTATATAAGCTTTTGAATGGCCTCACGTGACGGTAAAATGGCGTTTCTCATGACTTCCACTATCTTGCAGAGTACTTTTTTTGGGGGGATTTGCATTGTTTACACTATCTTGATCATAGGGGTAATTATGCACAACAGAGGCCCCACTGCCACCCACTTGTTTAATCTATCACACTGAACAACAAGAAGTTTAGTGTGTGTCTATCTTAGAACGTTCGGTTTCCTTAGTAGTGAAACATCACTACTCTTTACAAATCTTCATATGAAATAAAAAATAAACATATAACTGCTGACTAATAGATACTCGTCATATTATATGTTCACTGTTTTCCTTAATGCACGATGCAAGTTTAGTGTCCATTAAACTTGTGTCCACATTGTTTACACACTTGAATTGAGCAAGCGTTTTTTTTTGAGAAAACGATGACACAGACAGACAGACAAGTGCGTGCACACACACACACACACATACACAAACAAACAGACAAACAAACAAACAAACAAACAAACATAAATACAAACACAAACACACTCTCCCCCTGTCTCTCCCCGTCTCTCTCTGTCTCTGTCTCTGTCGCTGTCTGTCGCTGTCTCTGTCTGTCTGTCTGTCTGTCTGTCTGTCTGTCTGTCTCTCTCTCTCTCTCTCTCTCTCTCTCTCTCTCTCTCTCTCTCTCTCTCATCCCCATACTATTATAACCTTCCCTTACGAAATGTGAAAAATGACAATGCAGCATTCCAGTGCAAGCGTTGAGGGCGTGGTTTAACATCCGTTATTCCTCCATAGTCCTTGCCATTAAGATGAACATGCAACCAGCAATCAGAGTAATTGGAACAGACATCCAAGCTATTACGATGGAATAGCCAAAGTTGTCCTGATTGAATACTGCTGCATACCATGTGGTTCCGACCAGTACAAGAATGGCTGTGAAAGATATATATATATATATATATATATATATATATATATATATATATATATATATATATATATATATATATATATATATATAACTATTACGCTCTGCCACTGCGGTATAGAGCACTGTCTTAGCAGATTGATACTCACCGAGTTATATATATATACATACATACACAGACATACACAGACATACTCACATACATACATACATACATACATACATACATACATACATACATGCATACATACATACATATATACATATATAACTATGCTATGACCTTCTCTATTACGAATGGTTCGAAAGGCAGTGTTGTTAAATTGCTCACGGAGCTAATATATATCTTAGTACATCTCAGTACTGTGTGTATCAAATATAATTCTTCTTTTTTTATACAACATGTATTGTTAAAATGTTTGGTGTAACTACATGATGCATGATGATGCATACTTTGAAAATTGCATATCATAACATTATAATGCGGTTAGTCTTTGACTAAGAGGTGCAGTCAGCATTAGTAATATCTGTGTAACCAGAAATATTTTGAATTTGACATCGCTCCACCGCACGCTGCGCATGCTGTATACATTATCGTATTCTAGAGAGTAACAATACTTTAATGCAAATCTACATTGACTCGGATGCATACTTTGCTAGCAAACGTTCTAATGTATTATTGCTTGTATACCAACATTACAAGATCTAGAGATACATATTTCATGTACTTTTGACAGACACTCAAACATACCATTACATTATACGAACTAAGCTCAATCATTTGTGTAGGATAATGATATAGATGTACCTGTTCCTATGACAACACCAGCTGCAGCTGTCATCCATGTCTTGTCCAGTTTCTTAGAATACGCCAACCCAGCGACAACCAATGCTGGTATCAGCAATAGAATGGAGATGATGGTAGTGAAGCGATTGACGTGGATAGCCGCTGAAAAATAAGCGAGGAAATGACACAAATATTATGCAGCAGATTTTGGATTACCCCGTCCGGTCATTTAACAGTACATCAACAATCTAAACGTAGCCAATGAAGTCATACCTACATTACTCCACATGATATTCTTCGTCCAGTCAAGTGAAATACGACTGACCTAAAGTGGCTTCGTCACTATGAGTTGCTAGGCCTTAACTCACGCATATAATGAAGCATAATCTATGAAAAATCGGGAAAAAAGAATGGCGGTTTGGTACGCTTGACTCATGTTTCCAGCACCACGAAACGTAGACACTTGTCGTGACGTAGACGGACCAGGATGTATAATCCATATTTTCTGTTCAAAGACAATTACTTTGATTGTGCATGGTATAATGTCTGAAATACATTTTTTCAAAATTAGTTTCCTTCACTTTATTCAAAAATGGAAGACAAAAGTGACTTTTAATGAATGGGAAAAGTCATTCTCTTGTAATAGAATCATCGAATAAAACGACTAGCACTTACAAATATCATTTTCTTCCCATTTCTGACGAGGGTAGTTGATTTTTCTTATGAAAGTCACAGCGATGTAAGTACGTGTTCACAAAGTGAAAGTTGTCACTAAATATTGTCAATGTGCGATAATCGTCAAATTACGCCATTTATTGTGGAACTAGAGCTAGTCAGAAATTTATATACTTCATTACTGTAAATATGACCATTCTCTTGTACAATTATACTTCATAATCAATACCTCTGTCGTTAATATACTTGATTCAAAGTAAAACGATGACTTCATCCTTTTCATCTATTCAATATACATCGCATTGCAAGCTACTGTTAATTGGCTCTGTTTGATACAACAAGGAACTGCACATGCAACACTTTAAAGGTGATTCAAAATGCTCACATTCACTATTGCTATTTTGCTACACGACATGTTTGTGAATTGTATTCTGTTTTTAAAACTTTAAAAAAGCGTCTGCAAACACCTTAAAATGACCTTTTTTCAGTCAGTTCCCTCCGGATTTTATTTCCGGTCCCACCTAGACCACGTGATTTTGTGACGTCATAAGGAGAACTCATACTATCTGAGTAATTGTCAGTGTCTGTGGGTATAAATGCTAAATATTATGTCCCCATATTATGGCAAAATAAATCAAAACGACTAGACTTTATGTTTATGTGTGAGTAAATATCAGTAAATGTTGGTTAATAAGACTTGTAGACTGTAGTTTTTGTTTACTGATGTCTATTACAACCACCAGCAATGTATATTTTCAGAACACTGTTGAGTTTTATTCACCTGTTGACTACACTCGTCATAGCCTTAGTGCTAACGAGTACTCCTTATGACATCATAAAATCCCGTGGTCTAGGTGGGACTGGAAATACCCGAGAACTCTTGAAGTAAATCCGAAGGGAACTGACTGAAAAAGGTGTTTGCACAGATGCTTTTTTAAAGCTTTAAAACCAGAATACATTTCACAAACATGTCGTCTAGCAAAATAGTAATAGTGAATCTGAGCATTTTGAATCACCTTTAAGATAGAAAGACTGAATGAAAACAGTTTCTTGCTATATTTTATGTGAATAGAATGAAATGTGCTACCATGTACAGAAATTAAATACAGACATCGAGCTATTGGCGCCTATGCTAGTTGAGTATATGTTTAAATAATTTATTTCATTAAAAAAATCGCTATCTTAATGATATCTTATCTCTCAATTGTTGGTGTCTGCGCATGCGTGGTTGTATCAAACAGACAGTGAACAGTAATTAGATACCTATGTACAGCAACGCGCTCTAATTAGGTAATTGCGAATGCAATAATGAGTTTTGATGTCAAGAACTCAATAGAACAGATGACTAATCACCACTTATCTCAAACAGCTAGACCCTTTTGCATTGTCATTTCATTATCAGAATACAATATCGCTATGAGTTCAGGTTACAGTCTATTATCACAATGTGTCAAGGTCAAGGTCAAGCAACGTCATTATCTCGTGACTTGTATTTACAAGAATTAAAACTTGTGATATCTCAGTAAGGCCTAAATAAATTGTTCAGTTACGGTTAGCCGACCTCACCTAATATTTCACTGCCAATCCTAAAATTGTTTTTACTTTAAATTCGAGAAAAAAATAAATAATAATACAGAGAAAATTATTCTGTCTCGCGAGAAATAGAGGATGCGGAAATTGACATCAACTTAAAAAGACAATATAAAATTGTTCTTCCAATCTGCAATGGCTGTACATCTGATGGTAAGAAACCAATAATACAGATACCATTTGGAAAACAATGGAAAGCATTAGAAATTAAACATAACCATATGAAAAATGAAAAAAAAATAATATTTAAAAAAATTTACCTACCCCCAACTATTCTAAAAATTGAACATAATCAGAACCACACAATTTACTTTTAGGCCTAAACGGAAGGAAATTGCCAAAAAAATGGCAAGGGTTAAAAATAGCAGTTCGTGACATTATTGTAAAAACTGCGATTGGCCCAGGGTGAAATTTATCGGAGAACGAGGATTCATTTGGAAGATAAGCTAGCGTTGTGGGATGGGCATAAATATTGTGGCTTGTAAATTTGATATTATCACGTGTAAAAACCGATTAACCTGACAAAACATTACAGTATTGTTTTAATAATTTAAAAAAATCATGTGACCAGTGGCAATATGGATGAGACATGAGTATTTATTTAGGATTCTTAATCAATAAAACAAGTTTACTGTGTTTTTGTATTTGGAAAGCAACAAGGCCGAAGTTGCAAACAAATCTAATATCGAAATATGTTACCTGATTATATTTTGCACTGAAGTGCAGCTAGGGGAGAGTCATTTGAATGAATTGAATGCAGTGTGACTGCTATCGGAAAATAGAAACTTGGGTCTTCTTCAGTACATGTTCACAGCAGGGAAACTGAAGGCCATAGAAGCCCAGTTTGAATTTACATTTACTAGGTGTAAAAAACAGTCTAAGCTGAGCTCTAGAAAATGATGGTCCTGTCTGACCCCTATGACCCTAACATGTGTTACAATTGATAATGTAGTAAATAATCGATGATGTATCAATCACCCGATATTGTAACAAAAATTACTACATTATAGGTCAATTGATAAATTATCGATTAATTTTGATACATTATCGGTACATTGTTACTACAATATCGGGTTGATATATTATTGGTTAGTTACTACATTGTCAGTTGTGACAGGCCCCACTGCACTGATAAGGTTTTGATTTAATATGATTGCCATGGTAACATCCATCCATGGCAAGTAAGGGAGAAAAGCCTTAAAGGCCTATATAATCCCTGTAGTGTTCCAGTACTGGTCCAAGAAAATTTTAAAGTCTTTAACAGTTTCTGCTCCAATAACATGTTCTGGTAAATTGTTCCAGTGGAGTACAACACGTTGAGAAAAGAAGTATTTCCGGATATTCAGTCTGACAGTTGGTTTAAAAATCTTGAGTGAGTGTCCTCTTGTCCTGTTTGTTGGATGGTAGGTGAATAAAACGCTTTGATCAATTTTGTCAAATCCTTTCAGAAACCGAAAGACTTGTATCAAATCTCCTCGCAACCGTCTTTGTTCTAATGTTGTTAAACTGAGTGCTTCTAGCCTTTCAACGTAAGTGAGATGTCGAAGTTCAGGTATCAGCTTGGTAGCCCTCCTTTGCACCTTTTCTAAGCGTTCGATGTCCTTTTTCAGATATGGGTTCCAGAATTGCACTGCATATTCAATGTGTGGCCGAACTAGAGAGTTGAATAGTTTCATGATGACACAGGTGAAGGTGACACAAATGCGAGAACCTATAGGAATGAATTACTGGCTCTCGAGTCTTCACAGCACACTTGCTTGTAATATAAGCTTAACTGCTATCAGAACATGCTGTGAATAGTTCAGGTGCATGAGATATTTCAATGTTATGTTGTAGTAATAGGATGAGACATCCGAGACCAACTAAAAAGACTTTGCGAAACGACTGACCTCATTTTAACACCCTAGTATTAATAATGAAATGAAAAGGTACTGAACCATTCAAAGGTAACACGGCGTACAAATAGTACAAAACGAATTAAACAGCCTTATTCCCAGTTGTCCTGAAACCTCCATCTTCAACCGACCATGACACAAATACATTGTCTCAGAAGAAATCAGGTCTTTTTAATGTCAGTGGCGCGGGGTGGTAGTTCGTCTTTAAAATATTATGACCACCTGTGAGTAGATGTCCCTTCTCGGTTCACTTAAAACATGCAATTGGCTTATCCAATATCATAATTAGATCACTGATGCGTGACGTTAATGAGAACGTAAAAGAACATAATTGTCTGGACCCTTTTCAGCAAATTCTGTATCATTTTAAATTTCGATGTTATTTCGACTTTACTTACAAACTAAGACCAAACAATGGTTACAGTCTCGTAGGTCCACGGATCTTGTAATAAGCTTAACGATCAGGATCTTGACGTCTAAGATAGTCCATGACGGTGGAATTCTGTTCCAGAAGATTTGAAAGATTTAAAGAACGTAGAATAATTTTTGAGCGCGAGACACTTTTGAGACCTACCATGTAAACATTAGCACCTGTAACAGCTTTTTATCGCCATGTGGTTTTTTTATCAGCTCTTTTTATTTTGCAATATTTTAGATAAATTCCTAATTTTACCATATAATCGTTAGTTTTGTGTTCCTTTTTCTTATCGTTGACTCATATAGCATTTTTGAATATTTTCAACAAGAAGCGTTGTAGAAAATGTATAAATATGAAAATATTAAATATCTTGATGTTTTCACATGTTCATTTAGATTATCGTATTTTTATTAACATTTTAGTCTCTTACCGTCAATATGTTTCATCCCCAGTTCGGAGCAAGTCGTTCCAGAGTGAAGCCGTAGGTCGGTCATGCACTTTTGCCATAATCCTTCATTGACGATCCAACGGTCTGGAATTTCGGTTTGCCGCCAGGAAGGAGTTACTGTTGCAATGAGATAGAAAACATCAGCAAAGATACTTAAACTCAATCCAGAAATAAACAGAGCTTTCTGATGCATATTGTTGTAAGTTCTTTCGTGTGTCTTTTATAGCTACGAACACAAAGAATGCCGTGATGAGACCCTGGAATGGATAAATCCGTCTGGTGACAGATACGCTCTAATAAGCGATAGCTCCATGTCTAATCTCACACACATTACTTTGATTGGTAGAAAACATCACGTGACAAGAGTCTTGGTTACTCGTCCATCAAACTATGGGATGTATCAATTTGATGAAGACATAAATCCATGTATTAATGTACGATATCCATTGACAGAGTAGTCAATTATTGATCATAAAAACTCATTTTCATTTTCCTAAAAGCCACTTGTTGATTATTCCGCCAACGACGCGATACAGTGATGAAGATGTTCTTGGAATTCCATCTAGGCGACATTCATTCATAACTAAACAGACCAAGTAATAATAGAATCTTGTCCTTTACAAATATAGGCGATCGTTGATATTATTGAAGTCAGCTTGAATTGTGTTTCGGACACTCGAAAAGAACTGATAAATTCGAGTCATAACGATTCGCTTTCGGCATTGCCTAACGTCCACCACGGAACTCAGTAAAATATTGTCACCGCGATTATGATATCGGAGCGTCGTAAAACATTCTCACCATGGCATGATTACACCCACGCATAGTTGGTGATATTCTTTACAACAAATAAACACGTCACTTACTACACCTTTAGAAAACGTTATTTACTCGAAATGTTATTGATTCTACACTTTCTATGGATTTTAGGAAAATTGTCAACAAGTTTAAACCTGTCAATATGGGGGTAGACACTTGAATGTAGTGTCTGTGTATTAACGTTTTTGAGTTATGTAGTAAATCATGATTGCACACTACAATATATGGCCGCCATTGGGTAAAATGTGACATGAGCTCCAAATGTAATGCATATGTTTATCTGGTTCTGCATTGTCTATAGACATTATCTAAAAGACATTAGCCACACATAATTGCGATAAAGTGTCTGCAGACTATGTACGTAATAGCTTAATTTTGATGGTCTACCCTGTAGGTGAAGGTAAAGGTCAATGGTTATTCATACAAGAAAGCTTGTATGTGATTACATGTATATTGGGTTAGACACTTGAATAGAGTCTATGTATTGAAGCGTTTGAGCTATGCAGTAATATAGTGATTTCTTTCATACAAATATGGCTGCCATTGAGTAAAAATTACATGAGCACCAAAAGTACTGCTTGTATATACTTTGTTTTCTCAATATTACTTGTAAACATCATTTAAAAGATAGTGGTGACATGTAAACGATGCAATATGTCTGTGACAGACTATATATCACAGTTTTCAGTAAATAATCATTTTCAACTGCAAATATGGCTGCCATTCCGTAACTTTGATATGAGCACCAAAAATAACACTTGTGTATAGTTCTCGTCTTCACTATTACTTGTAAACATGATTTAAAAGAAATTACTAATATGTAAATACTACAATGTGGTCTGTGATAGGTAGAAATTGGCTTGATTTTGATAATTGACCCTGTAGGTCAAGGTCACAGTCAAAGGTCAAGGTCTCCAAAGATAGCTTGCATCTGACAATATTGGGCAGGCACTTGAATGGAGTGTCTGTGTATTATACTTTTGAATTACGCACTCAATATTAACTACAAATATGGCATCATTTGGTCAATTTTGCATATATAAACAAAATTGACATGCATATGCCCACCATGAGATGTCACTTTGTGTCAGGTTTGAAAGAAATCAGATATTGCATATCTGATAAATAATGTATGGACAGAGGCGGCTAATAAAATCAACATTTGACACATGCTGTTTCTTATCACCAAAGGGTATACAATTTAAAGCTTGCATCCTTTATCCCTTGTCTAATTGCCTAATATTGTACAAGACTCACTAATAGTTTTAGCATGTTTACCTGAACATAACATCATCAATTCCTTCAATTACCATAAGTTGGTGTGCAATTGATGTGGTGCTTTTTGAGATATCGTCCATATCCATGGACACACACATATATACATACACATGTACATTGTACACGTACGGACAGACAGACAGACAGACAGACAGACAGACAGACAGGCAGGCAGGCAGGCAAAATCATAACATAGCCCTTCTCTAGATTACGTCGGTGAACATTGTTGTCTTCACTGTCACTTTTGCACCGCGACTGAAACCATATAGATGCCATGGTAACATTGCTTGCAAGGAAATTCATGTTTCTAAAATATCTAAATTTGTAATTATTTTATCCCAGACATCCATGTTTATTTACTCTTAGCTCACAAGAGACTGTGGTTTCATCTCTTACTTGTCGACATATATATTATTATACTCCGTGGCATAATGTAAGGTTTATCAATTAAGACACGTGATATGATTCACCTATATCAAATTACATGAAGTGTATAGTTATAGAACGGGGTCAGGGTCAATAGTTTACAATCGAGCGTGTCTCTGCTCATGACATTTCATTCATTACCAGGTCTCAGAAGCATCGCTAGGACTCATTGTATTCAGCGCCGTCGAAACACACGAGGAGTCATAAAGTATGGGTCAAAAGGTTAAGTTCTTAGCTGCATTAATTCTAACTATTCTGGCTGATACATTGTACATCATTTCAACTGCAACTCCTCATTGGGACGAATATGAAATACAGGTCATTGATGTTTACAGAGCCACTAGCAATGGATTGTGGATATTTTGCTCTAAAATCAAAATTGGATCATTTTTCATCTCCAAGGAGTCCAGTTGTGCAGGCTATACTGCGGAAAGCACTCACGGTAAGAAGTTAACTTGTTGAAAAATTGTAAATTTGAAATATATCAAAACAACATTAGGATTATTCAATTGACACACTAAAATGACTTGGCCTATTTACAGGGACAGAGAAACGCTCCGTTTGGTGAAATTGACTTTAGTCTTCGATATCGCTGGATCTGTTGCACGATACAAGATGTTATTTACACATTTGAATTGCTATTATTGTAATCAAAGGTGTTGTATTCTCAGCCCTGGAATTATCAGCTTTGTTGATGATATTTGAAAATATAAGTATGTGGTATTTCTAAGCCAAAGAGAGCGATTTGATCTATTAATGTTATGTATGTGTGACAAGATTGCTTTGTAAGCTAAAGGTCATATAAGTATGATAAATGTACAGCGTCATTTAATGAGCTTCAATAATAAATTAAATGTCTCATTGAGTACGCAATTGCATAGAATCTCCATTATTCACAAATTCACACATCGAGGTCAAAATGTCATAGATGCCTGATGCAATTACTTTCGACTTGCCATTGCAATGACCGCTGTATTAAACCATTCAAAGCCTTTCAATTGCAAGGTCAGATCCAGACTGAAGATTGGATTACTAACATTGCCGTCGGGTGTACTATACTGAATCTGATTCCAAAACGTAAACGAATTCGGGTTGGAGAAACTGACTGCAACTGAAATTTTTCAGTCCAACTTTCGAAATAAAAAAACACATAAACTATAACAATTAATATGCAATATTTTGTAATTATTGTATTACATATGACTAATTCTTGCTGGGAATAACATTCTGTAAAAAGTATGAGTTATGAAGACAGCGGGTTATGTTTTCACTGTCCCGATATGAAAACCAAGCAATACAGTGGAGTTAAATCAATGCACTTTTTAAACTTTTAGATGTATTATTTCCTTTCCAAAACGCAAAAATACACCACATTACAAAACAAGAGAAAAAAGAAAAAATAGAAGAAAAAATAGAAAAAAATGGCTTGCATGAAAAGATGGTGACCTTGTAAAATAATGTATTTTCACTAATTTCGTTTTCTTTTTTGTACAAATTGACCATAGGGTTAGCCACTTTATTTGATGAAAGGAAAGACATACTGAAGTGAACTTTACTTTTATTCATCAAATCACTTTGCTTTTTCGTCGGTTCCGAATTGAAACGGTTCGAACCCCCCCCCCCCCCTTTCAAATTGTTTTGAACCAATTCAACTAAATCAGTTCAATCTTGTTATGGGTGAAAGAGAACCGAATTCGATTATTTAAACACGAGACAAAATTCCAAGTGGGGACAGGGTTTGAGTTGAATACATTAAATTGTAACTTAAACCAATCACAGTAGTGACATTGTAACGTCATATAATCCAAGTTTTGACAGTAAGTTGGTTTTATCAAATATTAGTTATTCAATTGAAATCAGCATATATGCTCAAGTCATATTTTCAGCCAGTAAAAGCCAGCCCAATACTTGGATCTCAATCTGGAAAGTACATACTCTTGAGATCCATAGGACTTTATGTACTTTGAGCTAATTCATTTGTGCGCGAGTGATCTGGGTATCTCACTCTCTCACACACACATACATGAATTTATTTACCATGAATTTATTGGGGTAGGAAGCCAAACATACATACATACATACATACATACATACATACATACATACATACATACATACACAAACACACACATACGTACGTACGTACGTACGTACGTACGTACAGATACTCACTCACTCACTCACTCACTCACTCACTCGCTCACTCTCTACCTCACTCACTCACTTTGTCCAACAAAGGGCCGTACCCCAATGTTAAATTCACAATATTTTACTCATTTTCTTTTTTCTTTTTTTTTTTAGATGTTATGTACTTCAATCGCTTTACTACTGTCATATCAATTCTGTTGGTGACACTAGCATTGGTTGTCGCTGTATTGGCGTACTTAGAGAAACTAAGCAAGGCTTGGATGAAGGCTGCAGCTGGTACTATCATTGCAACAGGTAGGTTGACAATATTGATAACCCTTCACATGTACGTAATATTCTTCCTAATGATCATCAAGCACTTGTGCCTTTAATACATGAAGATATGGTCAGTTCATTTATCTATATAACACCGTAGAGGTAGTGTTCTCCCTGAACCATAACAAGAGAGTACAAATACGGAAGGAAGGGCGCCCTCTCAAAGTTTTACAGTTTCATCAACCTTTCAAATCATCCACCATTTTGGTAACCTATAGACTATAGTCGTTAACTTTCGAACCTGTCACCATTTTCAATGACTAGGATGATGTGATGTCAGGCACAATCTTCTGTGCTTACTTTTTACTGAACACCAAGAGCTATATTTAACTTATAATTTGCTTCTCTGTATATTCCTTTGTGGTGGCGGGGGGGGGGGGGGAGAGGTGAGCCCGACCATGCACATGTACCTTGAACGACGTTCATAAAGCTTCCTTAGGCAACGACGAGGGCCAGCAAGTAACAGTAAAAGAATCAAGATGTAGATTGGGTTTACACATGATGCCTGACAATGCCTCGAAACTGATGAGAAATATCATTCCTGAGAATATTGTTTGAAATTTCAGGAGTAGATATAATGACGTGAACGGATTGGTACCTTCTTAGATCTAGGCAAGATGACTCAATTTTAGACTAGCCTCCCCAAATCTACGCACCCATTTTTTACAAACACCCGAAAATGGTCCATATATTCATACTAATATTGTCCCAAAAGGGAATGGACTATAATAATAGGTTTGATATTATCCAACTGTTCAGTATAGAGAAATTAAATACAATATTTAATATATATGACTTAACTGCTCGAATATAGGTTAATGTGGTCCATCTGTACGTAGATGTCCATTTGAAATAACATAGTTTCAATATATTTAGATGTTATATTTTTATTCCGTCAGACAATGAAAATACGAGTGACCTAAGGGGCCTTTGTCACTACGAGTCGCTAGACGTTAGGCAATGAGTATTTTCCGCCTGAATGAAGAAATAATTGTAACATTATTATACCAGAGCCAGTAATATCAAAGAATAATCGGGGAAAGCAATGACAATTTTGACTCATATTTCGAACACAGCAGAACCAGTGACGTAGACACGAGTTGTCGTGACATAGACGCGCGTTATCGTGACGTATAATGACTAGAGTATATATATATATATTCCGTAGTTTTTGTTCAACTTGGCTTGTGCATTGTATAATAATGAACAATTTACACTTTACATTTGACACACAGCCGTTCTTGTTCTCATCGGAACCATATGGTATGCAGTAGAATTTAAACCCAATGACTACACAAGCTTTGGGTATTCCATCATACTTGCTTGGCTGTCTGTTCCTCTAGCACTGACTGGTGGTTGCCTGTTTATCTTTGTGGCCAGGAATATCAAAGATTAGAATGTTGGATTATGAAAGACGTCCCCAACGCTCACACCGGAATTTTCAACTACACCGTCTGTAAAACAACTAGTTTATTCATTGTCGTTAAATAGAACAAACAATGTTTACTTAAGTTTGATGCATGACAAACTTCAGTCACGAGTCGAGGATGAAATTTTAACCTATTGTTATTTGTGTGTGTGTCAATATGATAATGGTTAGGAAGATCGACGACAGAATGTTGGATTATGAAACACGCCATCAACGTCCACACCTGATTGTTTATTTACATCTCTCCATGTACATTGTCATTTTAGAATTTTTTTAAATATAATGTCGTTTACTGCATTCATTATATTTGAAAGCATGAAATTTACCTGATGCTGGAAAACATTGTCAACACTTAACCATCACACTTTAATAAAAAGTATATAAAAACTCAGAAAAGATCATATATTTCTAATACTTTAATATTTATTATTGATGTGAGTCTTTGAGAATAAATACAGTATTGATCTCAATTATGGTGTCCGGGATTACTTACGAATGTGAATTAATTAAAAGAACTATGTTTTTATGGAGTTACACAAAACACAAAAAGTAAAGACGTCCTTTGTGTTGTTATTTCAATCAGTAATAACCTGGTTTTAAAGTGTTTTCCTACCAGAAAAAGGGACAACGAATCCCACACACCAATGGGAAGAGATGGAATATATCACACTCGGTGGGGATTTATTTGTCTCACACGAACCGCAGTCGACAGTAAGACAAAAATTCCCCAACTCGTGCGAGATATTCCATCTCAGCCCATTGGCGGTGTGGGAATCTATTATTTTCTTAACAGTATGGATATTGTAGATGATACATCATTGGAAATCACATCGAAACATGCAACATTGACAACTGCAACGGTCACACCATGTACTTGCTTATGATGACAATTCATACCAATATAACAAATTTCAAACAATTGTATGACGAGCTTTAGTCAAGTTCAGCTGTACACTTTTGAACATTTCAAGTAATTCCAATTGGCTAAATGATGGGGCAGCATTATTCGTAAGAGCTGAAAGTCATTGCAAGGATTGCCAGTTTTTGTGCATGGAATATCTATTTCCCCAAACTTCGAAGCCACAGGTGAGATGAGGATGGATAAAGGATACATGTGTGTGTGTGAGGCTGTATAAGTGATATATATTTGTCTGTGTGCGAGCGTGCATGTCTGTCTGACTGTCTGTCTATATTAGCAAAACCACAATGCAACCACTGGTTGTTATGTATCCTAATAAGGCGAATGAAATTGTGTGTTTTCGATAACATGGCCTCAGAAACTTAATTTTGCCTTATTTTTGAACAATATTGCTACGACTTCCAAAACAAATGAAATGTCGGTCAGAATACCCTTCTGTGATAGTTTGATGAAATGTACACGGACATGACTTGGGAAAGAAAACAGATGTAGTGATAGTGGCAAATAGAAGAAAAACACTAGACGTACGAATGATTGTACATTAATTGTGTAGTAAGCTTTAGCCCATGAGTTGGACCCCTAGCAAAGTGCATGTATTATATAAAGTTTGATAATATAGCTTATAGTTTTTATGACTCATTTGCATAATTAACAAATTTCAGCAATTAGGCTCTTCAAACCTAACGAAAAGCACATGTCCTGATGCAGCTTTTACTTTTAATAAATCATGTGCATAATTAATGGTTTTCAGTAATTAGGCCCCATATGAAGACTGCAAGCTTCATGTTCTATATAATTTGATATATACATTCATGATACCAGGAAGGCTGTATCTTAAGAATGCACTCTTTAAATTAATTGTAATTTAAAATATACATCAACAACAATACCAAAGCGCACAGCTTCTAAAATGTTGTGTGATGTAGCTTTTAGTTTTAACGACTCATTTGCATAATTACTAATTTTCAGTATATCTTCAAATTCAAAATGCATTCTTCAATTTCAATATAATTTGGTACATACTTCAAACATAACTAATCGCATATGTTATGTTGTATTCTAATTATTATTGTGTGTAGGAACGAAAACCTAAAGACTTTGCCCTTACGGAAGGCATTCAGTTTAAATCTGATAATTCACCACAAATTCTTACTATGGTGTTTTAAATAATACAGGCTCATATAATGTAAACCCATCATCATGAACGACATCAAAAATGAAATGAATTAATCAAAGAAGGTTCTAGCTCTTATGGGTTATCATTAATATCAGGGGTTGACTCTAAATGTTATCAGGTATTCAGGATAGGCCATCGCATCATTAAATACAACAAATATTGATGGATCATCGACGTCATCCACCACGCTATCATAACAGTCGGTGGAATCATTACTGATTTTCGGTGGTGGAGTTCGCAGTCCTGCTTCTCCTTTGGTATACTCCCCCGTCAAGACTCTTACTTGGTACATATATTTGTTTCCATTAATATCAGGGGTTGAAAAGTTGGCCGAATATGAAGGATTCACAGCAAAATAACACCCTTCACCAAGTGCTGTTGCTGTGAACAAACAAGAAATCCGCATTTTAAGTCAACTGTCGCTATCTTACATTCCGAATGGTCGAAAGCCCTGTACATATGCAGGTATGAAGAAATAGCTTCATGATGGTAGTAGTAATCACAAGAAGAGATCATGAGCCATCTCGGTTGCCGTACAAGAGGTTAGTGAAGAGCAAAGGAGAATGACATATTGCGATGTAGTCAGGCTTGTATGTTTGTGAGTGTTCATGTAATTGTTGTCAACGTGGGTTTTGCTAACTTGTAAACAAGGTAATTCGTGTTGTACCTAAGTCCATGAGTACAACGTTTAGCTACAGCCCAGTGCAGGTTATTGTTCACCAACTATGTTTGATACAACCACGCAGAGACTAATAAGAAACTGCACATGTTACACTTCAGGCACATACAGGTTTCGTCTGTCGACTTAATATCTGAATGAAATGATCTATTATGCCACCATTCAGTCGTCAACTGCTGACGTCAAAACATTGTCGCCCACGTGTCTGTGTCAAGCTGCAGTTCTTTTGAATGGGTTGTTTAATAATAAACACAATGTTGTAATAAATCGTGATCTTGCTATCATAGTGTATGATGTGCAATTTCTTGTTTTATGCATGTTTGTATGAACGGTGATGTGAAACGGGATGTATGACAGTGGGGAATTTGTTTTTGAAAAAAAAAAACCATTTGTCTCACCATTTTTCCCCGCGAAACTTCTGTTGAATCCACCACCACTGATCTTTGTTATTGTATCTTTGCTTGTGCCGTGATACAAAGTGCGTTCATTCTCACCGCCATTGTAGTTTAGCTCATCCATGTGATCCTTTGTTACCATAAACTGCTTGTAAAGACCTTTATTCTGGATGAGTTCAATCTGAGGATAAAAATTCATAGTTGTATAAATGAGGACCTAGTAGGATAGAGATTGCTTTGTGAAGGCTTTAATATATTCGTTGTGGAAGGAGCGCTTTATAAGTGGATACCATTATATTTCACCGACTTCAGGGAAACTATTCTAGTTTCATTTCTGTTTATGAAATAGGATTTTTCTCATATAAACACTTGGTATAAATAGTCTTCACAAGTTTACTCCATATGTGCACTAGCTCACTCTCGCGCGTATATGTCGTCAATAGGTCAAATCCGCGGGGTTTAGTGCTTAAGTAATGTCAAACTGTCAAATAGTCTTACCTGTGTAATATCATATTTATGTAGTTGATTATAGTAAAGGGAAGCATGGAAATTGTGGGCAACAGTTTCATATTCCGGACATAGTAAGTCCAGCACAACCATCTTCAAATTTTCGTCACTTTCCATGGGTTTCCAATTACGAGGAAACACTCGCATTTCTGTTAAATAGTATACATTATTCAGTGCATATTATACATGTACTAAAGTTCATATTATCTCTACAAACTTAACCATATGAAGGTTTTCTCAGAAGAAAGTTGAGGATTCGCCGTCTTGTATGCAAGGAAAATGACAATCTTAAGCTTCATATGCCCATAACACCAACATACCTTTCAGTCTTCTTCGGCTATATTGGTATTTATGACGGTGTACATTGGTATATTGATATAATGTCGACCTCTGTTTCAAAATTCTAATTGTGACCCCTAATCTTTTCTTGATTTTACTTTAAGAAAGGTTTGAGTTTTCTTAAACAAAGTAATGTCAGCAAAACTAGAAGCTCTAAATTCCGATGCATATATACTCTACGTTAACGCAGCTTGCTAATAACTGTACGATAGAAGATGTTGAACATGGAATATATTGATAACCAAAACTGTACATAGCTAAATTAATGATCGATTCGTTGAATTAAGTTAGCGCATTTCGAAAAAAGAATGATTAGTAAATATATCTTTGAAATGTATACACCAACGTTTGAGAAATATCAAAGTAAACATTATTATGTGAACCTTTAACACAACTTGAAATATCCGAGTCGCACAACAATATGTAATAGTTTGCAATCACAAGGCTTCACAACGTATAGTATTTAGGAGATAAAGTGCCATATAGATGAGGAATAGGCAATTTTTGGACTAATATTTTAATTAATACAGCACCTTTACTAGATATTTCTACTTCAACTAAAAACAATCTGAAAAAATCATGGCAAGTCCGTCTTTGTAACTATTTCATGTTGAAGTGCGCACTGTGTATGTAAATCACCTTTATGTGTTTCCTGTTCACGTGCTGTTTCTCTAGCTCCGAGGGTTTCAAATGTATACGTTGGGGTTTCTTGCTCGTCATCATTTTCATCGATGTATGTGAGATCTTCGTCTGTGAAACATGTTTGAACGTCGCGTGTTATGTCTTGAATTGTTTGATCTGATGCCGCATAAACTACAGTTGGTTTATCAATTGCATCAGACATGCAACAAGTGGACCCACTTCCATACCCATTCTGAAAAGCGAGCATAGATTCATTGTTCAATTGCATCAGACATGCAACAAGAGGACCCACTTCCATACCCATTCTGAAAAGCGAGTGCATATATTCATTGTTCAATTGCATCATGACATGCAACAAGAGGACCCACTTCCATACCCATTCTGAAAAGCGAGCACAGATTCATTGTTCAATTGCATCAGACATGCAACAAGAGGACCCACTTGCATACCCATTCTGAAAAGCGAGCATAGATTCATTGTTCAATTGCATCAGACATGCAACAAGAGGACCCACTTGCATAACCATTCTTAAATGCGAGCATAGATTCATTGCAAGACTTTTATATTGTTGTTTCTTCGTCGTCGATATTTTGCATAATAATTGTCGATAACTAGCAATTAGATAATACATATATCATCTAAAATTCTTGCTCATAATGACTTTATAATGAGTGAGTATGTATATTGATGGTAGCATGACTTTTAAATCTAATAGATGTCGTGAACACGACTTGCATAGTAAATGACTAATTTGAACAATTAATGATTACCACTTAGGAGTTATATCAATTGCTGCTTGACATACCATCTAACGTGACGGATGTATTAATTATATCATGACATACGTTTTACGGTTCTATCAAGGGAGGGCGCTGTCCCTATTTCATCCACACTTCAATATACTTGCAAATCCATGCATATGCATGGGTAATGCTTGACTAAGGAACAATCAAAAGTCCTGCTCTCTTGTCCTTATCAAAGGGGTTCAGTTAAAATATGGTACAAATATAAAATTGTTGATGATAAATGTATCTTTGAAGGTGGTATACCAAGCCATAATAATTCAAACTAAGACAGGTTAGTATTTTCTGATAAGTCGACTTTTCATTTGATAATATAAGAATAACTTACAAAGACAGCCAGCTGAATTGAGCAAATATAAACAAAGATCTTACTAACTTTGCTACAATTCACGGTCTTTCCCGACACAATTCTTACCAATACTGATACATTTTTAAATTTCTTTGTGTCGAAAAGGGAACACAGAGAAATCGCGAAATAAAGAAAAGAAGGAAACCGAGGAATGACAATATAAAATAAAAAGAGAAATTCATGATCGGAGATGATCTCATAACCTTACGATGTATTCCAATATGCCTTGCTTGACAGCTACCATCCGGTGCCATTTTTTTGTACAACCCCACCACATGTTTATACATGTAGTACAAAGTACATGGCCTGGTGGAATGTCAACGTTTAATTCCCCCGGGGTCTCCTTCAGGTTACTCTTTTCATAAGATCTAGTTGTTTCTTACCCATGAGATCAACTATCGATTATAAAATAAGTAAACATATGGTGGCAGGGAACTTTTTCATCCTTGGATTTATCATTTCTGTGAACATCTCTTCATATATATCTCAGTTTGTTTCTTTATTTCCCAATTCCTCTTTCGCCGATAATAATTCATCAATGTTAGTATGATTTGTGTCTAGCCAGACAACAAGGCTCAAATACTCATTATCTAGTGCAAATATGTAAAAGAAATTGTGTCGCCCTGTATTGGTTATAGACTCGCACCAGTCCCTTGGTAGATTTTGTCTCACAATCTTTAAATGTTTTTGAGTTTGTTATTCATTTGAATTTTTAGGAAGGAACATGTGATCAGCTTTTTCTCTTCATTTTTTCCAGTTACTAGGGACTGGTACCACTAAAACCTTTTTAACAAGAAAGGGCACCCCTACCTTCAAACCCAGAACGATCAAAATAACGTATATGGCAATCCATGCTCCACCATAACAAACAAAAAATCCATAAAACGCTATCTTATCTTCAGGAGTGTCCAGTGAATCCAGCTGTTCTCTTTTCAGAGGTAATATCACAGTTGCGATGAACATGGCTATGTCTACCGATGTGACAACAGCACGGACAATCATTGTAAGTACTGCATACCGGGTACGGATGGTCTGTCTTCGGAGATACTGTGCAAGAAAAAAAGATACAAAACAGTAAGAAAACATAGTTATTGTATATATAGCGGTATTATCGGCTGGTGCTTGCCTGCGCGACTGTTTGCAGAATAGCATTCATATGTGCTCACCTGAGAGAAAATGTGGTTTGTTTCTGACAACCATTTTTAAGACATTTTCCCTCAAGATCTTAAATATTGTTTTTCACTGCCCGTTTTAAGTTAAAATGAAATGGACTATATGATGGTAAGTCTTTACAAATTTAAGGCATGCTTTGAGTCTGCTTGATAAGCTTTTCTAGTTTTCAGATATTGAACATTACTGAATTGGTTATTTGTTAGACCATTACACGATACATGTATTTCTACAGCATCATTATTGATATCACATGGCTTGCTTATTAGCCTTATGGATTGAGAAATTATCATGCTATATTGACCAAACCGTGTGATTAAACTAGGAAGAAATATGGGGGTAGAGACCGACTCAGACAGAGAAACAGATAAATAATATATATGCAGAAACAAACATTGACAGACACATAGCACAGATAGACACAGAGAAACATATGGAAAAGATGGTGGAAATACGTTTACCTTCTGTCTGTTTTCAGCTCTTTACTACACGTTTATCATGTTTATAAACCCACAGAGTGGTGACATGTTTAGTAAAGTATATTACCTGGACCTTGACTTTAGGTTAACCGCTGGTCAAACTTGCTTACTTTGTAAATCAGTGAGTGTTTACTTTTATGTAAATTGGTTAGTAGTGAATTGTCATGTTAGACTACCTGGTGGCTGGGTGTTTACATTGTATTTAAATCAATTAGTTGCAGTGGATTAGCATATTAGATGTGACAGATGGCTGATTTGTTGGTATACAAATTTGTAACTATAAAAAGGATGGCCGGGACAGTTCTGGACCATGCACTGCATACTCCTGTCTGTGATGGCCCTACAATTAGGCTGTAATATGTCGTTGGAATCCTGTGTAATGAAATTCCGAACACTGTCCCATATTGAAGAGGTATTCATTTAAACGAAAATACTTGCCACGTGTGTGTATATCCTTCTACAAAACACGGGAAAGGCGAGTTTAGCAAGGAGAGCTGAAAACACATTGTGAGAGACAATATTTTTATTTACATCATATACAATATATGTTGTACAAGATAGGAGTGTAAAGTTGCTTAATATAGGAATATAGAGTAGAATGGAATGGAATGGAATAGAATAGAATAGAATATAATAGAATGGCATGGAATATAAAATAAAATAAAATAAAAAAAATGAATAAAATAAAATAATGTAATATAAAATAAAATAAAATAAAATAAAATAAAATAAAATAGAATAAAATAAAAAAAGAGGAAAACAGAATAGAATAGAACAGAAGAGAATAGAATAGAATAGAATAGAATAGAATAGAATAGAACATGTCACAGAAATCAAATTCTTCCATGAGTGACTCATTTTTTTGACAGATTATACAAAAAAATTTTGTTGTCGTGAAATATTATTTTTCGTTGCTGCACATGTCAAAACTTGTGTTGCAATCTTTTGTCTTTAAAAACGTATTTGCAAATTGAACTGTTGATATATTTAAACAATAATATACTCACACACCACAGCTTGGACTAATAAATATACCCATGTTAGATTAGTGTATCGTAGCACAATGTTTGTCAACAACACCAAGAATAGGACTTCCATATAGATAACGGAAATGAACAGCCGAGAGACCTTCCTGTGATAAACAAAAATTGATTTCAGTGTAATGTTTTCATTATATTACCATTGTCAGTACAGCATTTACAAGATTCGTGATTTTACAATGGGAATTGATAATGACAACGGACATTTGTGCAGTCATTATTGACCTAGGCACGGTCTCGGACCAACATGCAGCACATCACTTCCTAACTCTGCGGAGGTCACAAACACATGTACCCTGTGGGACACACAAGGTGACAGCTGTCGTCTCGTCTACCTTGTCCTAAAGTATTCTGGTTCATATGGCAGTCCTGTCATCTAACGTTTCAGAGCCGTCCACTCTAGCCATTCCACCATGATTCCATAATTGATGGAATCTTTAGAGAATTTTGTTCACAACAAATTATGGATTTATGGTTTTTAAATTGAGAGGTTTGGTAAGTATACTATAATATATCTTTAACCCCATGCAAGTCAAATCAAACACGTTCTAACAAAACAATAAGAAAAGGCTTTCTTTAATTTGTATTGAATACTACTGCTTAGTTGTCATTGTAACAATGCATTTTTTCATCTTACATAAACCTTGACCATGAATAACAGTAACCCAAACGCAATGTTTGACTCACGGCCACGAATGACCAAAATCTCATGAAAATTTGCCCGCACGCGAGAGGAATTGGCGTCAGGAAATTGCCAGGAGTGACATTTTGCACAGCTGATTGCTTAAGAGTGTGTCTGGCTTTATTGCAACTAGATGCAGACTTGCGGGCACCAATGTTTTGATATCTGCATTTGATGTCTGCATGTAATGGTGACATGTTAGTTTATTTCATTTAGACAAAATGTAACAAGAAACTGTCTTCATTCATTCTTGCTATCTTAAAGTGTAACGTGTTGTTCCTTATTAGTTTCTGCATGGTTGTATCAAACAGAACCGCTGAAAGGTGTTTTGAAATCCGCTGTATAACACTCTTGGTCACGTGACCTATTGTCCTAAGACATAGCTATTCACCAAAACATATCAATTTCTATGCATATTTAGTAAAGCTTATACTTAATTGATAAGCTAAGTGTAACCAACACATCACGTATGCCAATTACAAAGCATATCAATAAAACCATGACTTGATATTAACATAGAACAAATGACATTTGTTTTAAAACTTTATAAAAGCGTAACTGTTTTTAATATTCGAAGTGTTCGATTTATTTGATCAACCATTGATATCAATAGTGGCTTCTAAAAATCCTCCAATTGGTGTGTTAAATTCATATATAATTACAACACGTCGTTTTCATACAGCCTTCAGTGATTGGTTTAGACAGTGTCACGTGCTATTGGCTAGTATCCAATAGTGACATCAAGTGTATTATATTAGTTTTTACCTATCGAAATCATCATCATCATCATCATCATCATCATCATCATCATCATCATCACTGAGACTGCCTTCTTCTGCACACCACGATGAAGGACCAGATTTTTCCCTCTGCGGTAAAACAATGAGCAGTAATTATCTCGTTATTATTACTGTACTCCTCAACGTTCTAACAAAAGCTGGCATTGGTCAAATCATATCCGTTGCAATAATGACAAAATGCCATCTACCGGTGGTACTATTTGTAAGGAGTAGCCTGCAAATTCGTGCAATGTATATGACGACGTAAAACAAAGGAAAATAATATCGCAATTTGTTTGTTCGTTCGTTCGTTTCTTTGTTTGTTTGTTTGTTTGTTTGTTGTCTTTGTTTGTTTGTTTTTCATTGTCATGATTAATAATATGTTTCATTTTGTATTTATTCTTTTATTCTATTGTGTATGCCAACCTTAAAACAGCTTCCATAGCTGGTTTTGGGTTGTGTTGAATAAATAATAAATAAATAAAAAATAAATAAATATGACCCTTAATATAGTCAGAATTAAAAACTCAAAGTCTACATTGCTTAATTTGGGAGTTCCTGGTAATGTGAGAGGCTCATGATCAATAAATGGTAGCTAATGAGAGTGATATGTATCCATTGTTAAGTTAACAAAAGTATGTGTGGACTAAATCACCGAAGCGAAGGGCCTTTTCATGACATGTCGATACACGAGTGCAGTAAAAAACCTTAGTCTTTACGGCTGAATGAAGAAAAAGAATGTTACAATCATAACTGCTCAAACTTAATTTACGAAATACCAAGAAAAACATAGCGATTTGGACGTTTTGACTAATGTTTTGAGAACCGCAGAAACACTGGCATAGACGTTCGTTGTTGTGCCGTAGACCAAGTGTGTAAATTATATATTGTTTTGTTAGAACGTGTTTGATTTGGCTTGCATGGGGTTAAATATATATTACTTACCGAACCTCTCAATTTACAAACCATAACTGTATATTTCAGCCAAATGACAGCACAAAGGATGCATATGCTAACAGCGATTCTGCTTGTTAAATCGATACCAATGCATATGTGTAAAGCAACTTCACATGCCATAAAAAGTTGCACTATCACCCATTTGAGTATGCATTTTAAATTTGTTCGGCATTCCTGTCGGTGTGAAAACAAATTCAAAGTAAATAGTGATTCCAATTATGGATAAATTTGGAGGAATATGGATGCAACATTATCTTTAGAAGACTACATTGAATCTTACGCCATGTCAAATGTAGATGGTCATCGTCTATCTAATCCGACTGGGATTATAATTCTTGTTTCCTTGCGAGAGTTCAAATTGACGAACTTTTTGTTCTGCTAACTACCAAATTTGAAGCTGAATATCTCCCGTAAGTGCAATACTGACAAATCGACATCGCTTTCCAAAACACTCCCTCTTGTTGGCATTGATAATTATTGTCAATGTTTATGAAGACATTTTCCCTTAAAATGCGAACATACTAGAACTAGAATATCTCAGAAAATTTGTTAAATTTTATCTTCGTCTCTCTCCTTTAATTATTATAGTCATAATCATTAATATATATAATACCTTAAGGAGAACCGTCTTGTAGGAAGATAACAATATTCATAACGTTCAAAACAACATTAATATTGCATCAATAAAACACCTACTCCGCAAATACGGCCATGGCACAATGCCCCGAAAAACATCCACCATGCCACCTTTGCAGCTGGAGCTAAATACAAACAAAGAGAATTGGTGAATGTCTGTCTCTGCACCCAGGAGGTAGATCATGTAACTATTGTAACTATACAAAGAATCGCTGTCATATCGATATCTCTACTTACGACACCACTTGAACTCTTAGGCAATTAGCTTAGTAGACATCACACAGGTTAAATAATTAATGCAAACCTTACATAGACTCAAAGGAAGGAGTTGTCATGTCCTTGTGACCATTCTAAACAACATTGACAAATGGCCAATATGAAATCTAGTTATGTGCGAAATGATTTTTTTTTTAAAAGAAAAGACAAAAGACCATGGTTCAGCCAAGCTAGGTGCCCACGCTACGGAAGTAGGTTTGCGCATGTGCAATGGAAAGCATTTGTTCATCTGGGAGGAGCATCTGGTAAATCCGACCAAGGCAGTTCTCAACATATTAACAGCTATTGACACTTATCATGTGGGTCTTGTATAATCCGGACGTAGACAGTGGAGGGGGAATTGTGTATGCCTCATCCAAAGAGTACAAATATAATAGCTTCTGGTCCCTTGTTATATGTTTTCAAAGTGACGGTGTTTCTGTTTCTGGGTAAGTCCGTACACTACGAATGTAAAAGGGGTGCATGGACTTTTACGCGATCCTAGAAACCCGTGTTATTTTAGCCCTTTCAAGTAGAATTGACCAAATACGTCAATATTATTGGATATTTTATTGTATTCTGATAGAAACATATTCTGATACATATCTCGGGAAATAATAAGTGCCTGTGTGATGGCGTACGCGGTCGCAAGAATCATACTTCCATGGATAAAGTCAGTGCGTACACACGTATTCTACATAAAGATCTTCAAAATTTGCTTTAAAAAATGTTTGGTTCCAGTTACCCCATCCTACCTAGTTTTTAACTGCCTATCCTAAACTTCTTTTTACGTGGCATTTGTTTTCTCTGTGATTGAAAAGGGCCGTAGAGGGCTGTCTCTGCTCTGATTTTTATCGAGGTTAAGGGGTATAGTTACTACGGAGTCATTGGAAAATTCCACAAATTCCACATACACATTTTGCCATTCCAAAATGTTTTAGAAAATTTATAATTTGTTTTACTCTTAATACCTAAATTCTACAATACTAAATTTTGCAAATGCACATTCTGAGGGGGACTTAAAATATGTCACTATCATGACCCATCGTGCATTGTGTAACACACAAATTTTTGACTTTCCAGTACATGAGTCATCAAATGCGACTCTTAAGAAAATTATATTATAAACACTGTTTTTATGCAGTGACAATATGTAATTGCAATTGTAAAGTGATATTCTTTAGTAAGAACCAACTACATCATGTACATCTTATTTTTCATATATCATCTTTACAAAATAGTTGCATTGCTGTCGACAGTCGGTCGATCTTTACGTAAATTTGAAAACATCAAAATCGTTAGATAGGTGACAAAAAAGTTTATTGTGGGTTGCAGATTAGGCTGTGTTTTTGACAACAAAATAGGGAAAAATGCAAAATTTACTTTATGTCGCAGACAGGGACTGTGATTCCTGAAGTAACGCACGGACGAGCATGCTCGAGCAGAGCGGACTAAGTTTTGCACTTCCGGAATATGTACTCAATGTAGCCTACTTACGACGTGCGATCTCGAATTGGGTAGAAATGACATTGACTTTCTCATTTTTTCCTTGTTATGGCTGTTTTATGATTGATTAAACTTGTATTTCTAAAATCCAATGTCTCATCAACTCTGAAAACAGTCAATAAAATCACATATATGTGCTCCTCCGAGTTATCCCGAATGGGTACGAGTATCACCCGAATTATTTCAAAACAAACACAATGCGTATATGGTGAGTAATCTTACCGAGTCTAGTTTGGTCTGTGCGCTCTATCTGGGTCTCCGTATGTCTGTCTACGATGTCAGTCGATGTTATTTAGGGGTAAACCATTTGATTTCCGGGGGTGGGGGGGCTGGAGGATTTGGACCCACAACATATTTTGTTTTCAACCACTATGACAGCAATTTCTTTTTGCCTAGTAGGTGTACAGCAAATTTTTGTTAAATATATTTACGTGCTTATTTGACTACTGTCACGTCGCGTCGCGTCGCATACGATATTACTGACAACCCTAGTCCAGTGACTGTCAATCTTCATGGTTGTATATACACACATACGCACGCGCGCACATATACATACATATATACATACATACATACATACATACATACATACATACATACATACATACACACACATGCCTACAGACAGACATACATACAAAGTTGAATAAAAGTTTGAGGGAGCCAAGTGGGAGTGGGTACGGGAAGGGGGTTTCCCCCTCCCGGCCCTGGAGATTTTCGAAATTCAAGGACTACTAAAAGAATACTTCCTAGTCGATGTAGTAATGATACGAGGTAAGATTTGAATCAATATACAGTAGAGCAGTGTGGGGATGGATACGGGAGGGGGATTCCCCGTCCCGGCCCTAGAAATGTTTGAAATTTAAGGGCTAAAAGAGTGCTATCTGGTGTTATTTTAAAATGTCAAAGTGACAACAATACCCTTTCCTGATCACAATTGAAATTTGAATTCAGAAAACTAAGACCAAGAAACATTTCTCAAAGTATATTGCTGCATTCCATACCATTATCATTATGAAAAATTACAGGATTCATTCAAGGTACTATGTCAGGTCAATATTCTTAGTAATTTGATTTGATGGTACAGTTAGTATATAGAAACTGTAAAGGTTTAGGTTCTCTTTTGACATTCTGCACTTGCAGCACAACAATTTTTTCCTGCTTTTGGCCGGCAACATTTTTTTCGAAAATCCTCCAGATGCCCCCCCCTACAAATCAAATGGTTTAGCCCTTACGAAATGGAAGTATCAAATTCGTGTGGCCTTATCATGACCCTGCGTACAGTTTACTGACACTTTCAATCAAAATAGGGCCACAGTATGGAATGCTAATATATGTCATCGGTAACATTACTTCGAAATCAGTACACAGTAATACGATACGATACGATACGATACGATACGAATTTCGTTCATTCATTGTACTAACATATCTAGTTAGTTGTGAATTATGCTATAGGCCTACAATATGCATACAGCAGTGACTATGTCTACCTATAGCAAAACTGTCACTTCCCATATCAGAATGCCTGTACTGAATTTATCTCATAAATGTATGCCTTCATCCTATAGGGATGTGGAATCCCAATAGAGTACTTACATACTATGAACAGCAAAAGAAGGGCTATGGACTCAATGCTGCCCAAAGACCAGTTGTCCTGCACAACAGTCGTGAAAAGTAATATCAAATATATAATTTCTGTAAATGATAAGGCGATGCACCATCTCGAGATCATCTTGGGAAAAGAGAAAATAAGTTATTATACATGTATTATCATTTAAATCGACATCTCAGACTGCCAATCACAAGGACAGGTGATGTCACAAAGGGCATTGACATTGCAACCTCTATCCTACCAGGTCCCAAATTATACAGCTGGGTTGACTGAGGCACAATCGTGGTTCAAATCTTGCCCAAGGACTTTAGCCATTCAGAAACAAATGGCAGCGATGGGGCTTCAACCTGCCACTCTAACCATTCGCCCAATCATAACTCCACAACCACAGTGTACACAAAACGGTGCGAGTGGTATCGTAGTTGCTGAGTAGTATACTGTTTCTACAGTGCAACTACAAAAGAGAATTCTTACGAAATTGATTTTCAAAGAAATTAGGAGGAGTGGTTGAAAAAGTGCAGGAACCAGCTAAGTTGAGTCAGTCATTCCGTTGAACAATTTTTTCTATTTTGTCTGGCCTGTAATGACTTCCTGTTGTAGTTGATCACGCCACTATACGAAAGTCATATCTGACCATATCTTTCCACTGGGGCAAATCTTGAGCAGAGGATGTGTACATGTGGTTATTATGAGCCGAAGTTCCACCTTTGACTTAATTTACCCCCTGTGATCTCTCCCCTGGGGGCTGTAGACAGTCGTAAGTGGTACCGTGTCTCGTACTACCCCTGGACAGAGATGGTGGTTAGGTGGGTCACAGGTTGGGTAAAGGTTGGGTAAATTGGACTTTTCATGTAGTGTGATAATATCTTACACCTTACTTAAACCAAGTACTTACCTTGATGAGTGGACTGACTACTCTAAAACAGACGTCTAATTCAAGGTTGTCCGATACTACAAGTACAATGTCATCAAAATATGCCACAGAACATCAGCCTGGCATGGGGTCATTGTTGTGATTTTGTGCTTTCGTTTATTTGCTATTCAGGGAAATCCCCGCTGCGCGCTTCGCCGAATGCTATATATAGTTATTACACAAGCACTGCTTGGCAGTTCGCCAATTTAATTACCACCTGTCAACTCAACTTGAGGGAATGGGCACATTTTCGGCAGGGGGTGGGCGGGGAGGAAATATTTTGGTCATTTTGTTGTCGCAGCGCCCACTTCCCGCTCAAAAAAATTCACCCCCCCCCCTACCCCCTTATGAAAATATGGACATGTAGGAGGCCGTTTAGATTGGAGTCAGAATTTACGGCATGGAAGGGGGCTGGGGAGAAATGGGGGCGCATGAAGAAAATTGAGGGTTCAAAGGGGCGCAAGACAATTCTGATGGTCCCCCCCCCCGAAATATTTTGCTCATGATTTGAACCAAATTAAACCTCAGGAGCGGTCGTTTACCGAGTAAATTAAAAAATGTTTCGCGGCCCTTCTAAGACCTATATTCAGTGATAAGTTGTGAGAGAGTCATACGAATGTATTTGTGTATGCCTTCCTCTGTCTGTCTGTCTGTCTGTCTGTCTGTCTGTCTGCATGCGTGTGTATGTATGTATGTATGTATGTATGTATGTATGTATGTATGTATGCATGCATGCATGCATGTATGCATGTATGCATGTATGTATGTATGTATGTATGTATGTATGTATGCATGTGTGTATGTATGTATGTATGTACTTTGCAAAATTGTACACTTCATTAACTACCATACATTTAATTATGATGTGTGTGTATGACCTTTCTAAACGTATATTGTGACGTCCTACCAACGTGAATAATCGAAGTATATTTAAGTATGGAGGTATAAACCTTCATGATCTAAGTATATTAACGCAGTACATTTATCCAAAACCTTCCGGTACTACGTCCAACAAGCGAAATCACTGAAGTGGGGTCAGGGGTCATGGGGTTAGGGGTCAAACATAGTAAAACGGTGTTCGGAATTCCGGGTTGCCGGCCACAGCAACCCATATTGGTCTTTCCTAGTAGATATATACGTTTGGTGGCACTCTGGAAACTACAATGATTAGGTTTCAGTAAGCAGGTATGACCGCGGTGTTGAAGCTTCACTCCCGGAGCTGCTATTCGCCTGTTTTGAACGGTACCGTCTACGATCCCCATAATTTTAAGGATCCTACGAATCAAAACCGATGACTATAGTTTTTTGTCTACCTAGTTGGCCGATGGGCAGTTTAACATTACTTTCACAGAAGGAACAACATGCAGAAAGAACACACGAAAGCATCGTGTGTTAGTCACATACATGTAACAAGGGAGACATGACAACCTTATGTCGTTGATACTTTAAGCACACACTCTTTAACCAGGCAACAATAAAAAAAAAGTGGCTCATTCAGATAGGTTAAAGAAAATATGGGTTTTTTATTTGCTTTTACATCATCAATGTTATAAACAGCAACAACTGTTAATACAGACAAAAGAAATTGGGCAAGGCACCCAATTTTTAAATATAAACAAATATCCCATTGTATTAAATTTATACTTGTTCAACCAAGCAACAGTACATGGTGGTACATTCATTAAAAATGGAGGTTGTTTATTCCAGGCCGGGACAGTCACATAGAAATAATAAACATTCTAACAGCACCACAGATCTAAACAGGTGCTTCATTGAGAGAAAACAAAGATTACAGCCATTCAAAATATTTATTCATGATAGATGTACTTTGAAAGTGGGAGTAGTAGTAGTAGTAGTAGTAGTAGTAGTAGTAGTAGTAGTAGTAGTAGTAGTAGTAGAACTTATAGTTACAGTATTACATTAGGGTACGAGCACAAACAAATTAAGAAATACAAGTATAAAAAACTGACAAAGGAAATCATCATTATAAAATTACTTTTCCATGAAGTTTGCAAGTGGGCTTACTGGTCCAGGGAAAGGGCAGCTTAGTTTTTCTTCCTGTATCATAGCCTGCAGATTATTAAGAAAGGAGTTCAGATATTGTTGTCTAAAATCATGCTTTTGAACACCTTCAAACAAAAAAATGATACATACATACATACATACACACACACACATACATACATACATACATACATACATACATACATACATACATACATACATACATACATACATACATACATACATACATGGGTATTGCAGGTCTTCCACGGCCAACACTTCGACACACATTTCTTCTCCTTGTCAAGAAGGCAAATATCACAATTACCAATAACTAGAAAATGAAGGAACAAAAAAAACATTATTAATAGTATATAAAAAAATGTTTCCTGGATGGTATTTATTGATATAGTTGTTTGAAATACAGACTGTAATATTACAGGTGCTATTAGGTTACTATCAATCAAAACTTTTCTTAAACTAAGATGACATTGGTGTTCACTGCTCAATGACCTTTCTTTAGCACCCCCCCCCCCATATATATATATCACAGTTTCAAGAAAATATAATACCATTATCTAGTCAAGATTGTCACTGTAAAATTACTTACTGGAGTGGGACCTTCCTTAAGCATCAAAATCGCCAAACTATAACATCTGTAAAAAAGAAGAGAGAGGGAAAGTTGTCTCAATATTAGTCTAGATATTGAAATGACAATCTTGCCTTAATTTACACCGGCCTTTACCCCAAACATAGATCTCTTGATTGGGGGTCTTTCATACACCACAACTACCAGTTATGTATAGTTCATCCACCAAGACCACCAGTTTCGTAATGGTAATCTCCATATAGTTTATACAATATGTTAATCTAAATTGTTCTACTCATCAGTATGAACTTGTCAGAAGGGATTAATACAATTTCTATTTTGGACACTACATGTTATTCACACTACAAATCACCACATCTCATCAGATTCCAGTTTCTATTATACACTAGGTATGACCACCTAAAGTTCTCTAACATACATTTGACTTGACTGTACATGCAATATTAATGCCCCGATACCAATGTTACGGGCCCATTTTTATGTGACATGGGAAACTCATTTAAAACTTACATTTACGTTAGCTTTTCGAAGCTTGGAAATATTACCTCAAAGGGTATACATTGCCTTAATAGAAGCAAAAAAACACAGATCTGCCAGGGGGGAAACCCCAAGGACTCCCTAACCCCCAGAGGTCACTCATGCATTCAACCAACAATCAGATGCACCAACAACCTTTTTACTGTCATAATGGTATTAAACTGTTCTTAAATATTTTCACCCTATTCTAATTTGAGATGATATTGTCTTTTAAAGATGTGACATGTTTGCCAAGATAGTCTAAAATTGCCATAAACTCCAAATCTCCCCTACCAACGATACTACCATTAGATGTGCTGACCTTTGCTACATGTATATATATGATGATGCTATTTAACTTTTTAAGAACATATTTCAACCCTATGGAAGTTATAAAGAATACTTTCTGATAAAATATAAAGCATAGATTACGTTATCGCTTGAAAGGGTCTGAATAGCCTAAATATTGGCTTCAAGAGTAAAGAAAATCCCCAGGGAGTCACGATCAAAAATACTTGTCGTGTGAATATTATATATGGGGGTCATCATGTTTTAGAATTAAGTGATAGGGCGGGGGTCAGCCTGGTTTTGGTTTAAGAGATGGGGGGGTTCAGTGATTTTTATGGGCCCGATTTAAGAATCCACTGCCCCCCCAGGCTGGAGAAACTGACCAGTCCCTAAGACTACTGGTTATGTATAGACCATACACTAAGACTACTAGTTATGTATAGGCCATACACTAAGACTACTAGTTATGTATAGGTCATACACTAAGACTACTAGTTAAGCATAGGTCATACACTAAGACTACTAGTTATGTATAGGTCATACACTAAGACTACTAGTTATGCATAGGCCATACACTAAGACTACTAGTTATGTATAGGTCATACACTAAGACTACTAGTTATGTATAGGTCATACACTAAGACTACTAGTTAAGCATAGGTCATACACTAAGACTACTAGTTAAGCATAGGTCATACACTAAGACTACTAGTTATGCATAGGTCATACACTAAGACTACTAGTTATGTATAGGCCATACACTAAGACTACTAGTTATGTATAGGTCATACACTAAGACTACTAGTTATGTATAGGTCATACACTAAGACTACCAGTTATGTATAGGCCATACACTAAGACTACTGGTTATGTATAGGCCATACACTAAGACTACTGGTTATGTATAGGCCATACACTAAGACTACTAGTTATGTATAGGCCATACACTAAGACTACCAGTTATGTATAGGCCATACACTAAGACTACTAGTTATGTATAGGCCATACACTAAGACTACCAGTTATGTATAGGCCATACACTAAGACTACCAGTTATGTATAGGCCATACACTAAGACTACCAGTTATGTATAGGCCATACACTAAGACTACCAGTTATGTATAGGCCATACACTAAGACTACCAGTTATGTATAGGCCATACACTAAGACTACTAGTTATGTATAGGCCATACACTAAGACTACCAGTTATGTATAGGCCACACACTAAGACTACTGGTTATGTATAGGCCATACACTAAGACTACTAGTTATGTATAGGCCATACACTAAGACTACCAGTTATGTATAGGCCACACACTAAGACTACTGGTTATGTATAGGCCATACACTAAGACTACTAGTTATGTATAGGCCATACACTAAGACTACTAGTTATGTATAGGTCATACACTAAGACTACCAGTTATGTATAGGCCATACACTAAGACTACCAGTTATGTATAGGCCATACACTAAGACTACCAATTATGTATAGGCCATACACTAAGACTACCAGTTATGTATAGGCCACACACTAAGACTACTGGTTATGTATAGGCCATACACTAAGACTACTAGTTATGTATAGGCCATACACTAAGACTACCAGTTATGTATAGGCCATACACTAAGACTACCAGTTATGTATAGACCATACACTAAGACTACCAGTTATGTATAGGCCATACACTAAGACTACCAGTTATGTATAGGCCATACACTAAGACTACTGGTTATGTATAGGCCATACACTAAGACTACCAGTTATGTATAGGCCACACACTAAGACTACTGGTTATGCATAGGCCATACACTAAGACTACTGGTTATGTATAGGCCATACACTAAGACTACTAGTTATGTATAGGCCATACACTAAGACTACTAGTTATGTATAGGCCATACACTAAGACTACTAGTTAAGCATAGGTCATACACTAAGACTACTAGTTATGTATAGGTCATACACTAAGACTACTAGTTATGTATAGGCCATACACTAAGACTACTAGTTATGTATAGGCCATACACTAAGACTACTAGTTATGTATAGGTCATACACTAAGACTACTAGTTATGTATAGGCCACACACTAAGACTACTGGTTATGCATAGGCCATACACTAAGACTACTGGTTATGTATAGGTCATACACTAAGACTACTAGTTATGTATAGGCCATACACTAAGACTACTAGTTATGTATAGGCCATACACTAAGACTACTAGTTATGTATAGGCCATACACTAAGACTACCAGTTATGTATAGGTCATACACTAAGACTACCAGTTATGTATAGGCCATACACTAAGACTACTAGTTATGCATAGGCCATACACTAAGACTACTAGTTATGTATAGGCCATACACTAAGACTACTAGTTATGTATAGGCCATACACTAAGACTACTAGTTAAGCATAGGTCATACACTAAGACTACTAGTTATGTATAGGTCATACACTAAGACTACTAGTTATGTATAGGCCATACACTAAGACTACTAGTTATGTATAGGCCATACACTAAGACTACTAGTTATGTATAGGTCATACACTAAGACTACTAGTTATGTATAGGCCATACACTAAGACTACTAGTTATGTATAGGTCATACACTAAGACTACTAGTTATGTATAGGCCATACACTAAGACTACTAGTTATGTATAGGTCATACACTAAGACTACTAGTTATGTATAGGTCATACACTAAGACTACCAGTTATGTATAGGTCATACACTAAGACTACTGGTTATGTATAGGTCATACACTAAGACTACCAGTTATGTATAGACCATACACTAAGACTACCAGTTATGTATAGGCCATACACTAAGACTACCAGTTATGTATAGGCCATACACTAAGACTACTAGTTATGTATAGGTCATACACTAAGACTACTGGTTATGTATAGGCCATACACTAAGACTACCAATTATGTATAGACCATACACTAAGACTACTAGTTATGTATAGGTCATACACTAAGACTACCAGTTATGTATAGTCCATACACTAAGACTACCAATTATGTATAGACCATACACTAAGACTACTAGTTAAGCATAGGCCATACACTAAGACTACCAGTTATGTATAGACCATACACTAAGACTACTAGTTATGTATAGGTCATACACTAAGACTACCAGTTATGTATAGTCCATACACTAAGACTACTAGTTATGTATAGGCCATACACTAAGACTACCAGTTATGTATAGGCCATACACTAAGACTACCAGTTATGTGTAGGTCATACACTAAGACTATTGGTTATGTATAGGCCATACACTAAGGCTGCTGGTTATGTATAGGTCATACACTAAGGGAGCGATCAGTTTTTACGGCCGGGGGTGGGCCGGTGACTTCTTGTTTGTGTTGTACTTAAAAAGAGCGACCCCTGAGATTCATCCACAAAACAATCCGACCCACCCCCCCCCCCCCCGACAAGTAAAAAAACACACTAACACCCACCCCCCACCCCACATCTGTCGATAAGAAAAATTCTTCATGTTCTTGCAAAAGACACTCTAGATTTTCAAAGCACAATACAGCACACTGCATAGTTAATTTTACTTCTTACATTTACAGTAATTTTAAGTGTATCTGGTAAATTGCTGTCCCAAATCCAATGATTCATATGTATAAAGCTCTTTAGACAGGAACCCTATGAGAAGTATGATTGTGTGTTCATGGGCATGCAAAATATTTATAATTTGGTATTTGGTAATTTGGTAACTCAATCTCTTAGATTGGGTGAACTATTACCATTAATTCAGTAAATTATAAAGTACAATATTAGAAATGGAGTTAATAGAATTGTAAACCTATGGGCTTCAGTAAGTTTCAAAGTAGAGAGAGAACTGGAAAAAGTATGGGAGAAGTGCATGCTAAGCACGTTCGCGCCTGCTATACAAGCGCGGGGGTTGGGAGGGGGTGTCCCCCTGCCATGGTAAAAGCTTTTGAACAATGAACACCTTTTGGAGGCCATTTAGAGCACCATTCAGAAGTAAAACACAACTTAGTTATATCATACAATTATCACTAATTTCAGGGTTTCAAAAGTTTAAATCATTTCAAGTCATATGGACACAAATAATTATTTTAAAAAAGATCAAGTAGAAAGTGAGAAAATTTGGGGAAAACATGCACAGTGGAGGTCAGTTACCATTTAGAGATACAAATTCATTAAATTATTTGAAAGTAAGTCTCTATTGGCTATGTTTGTGTGCAATTCAACATATTTTAGAGTCAGTCCATCCAGTAAATTTCAAGGTATTTCATTTCTTATATGTTACTTGTACAGCTACACATGCAAGTTTTTAGACCACATCATGACACAATGCAACTAATGGCCTGTAATACTGAGAAGTCATTTCTAACAAAACTGTTGTTTAAAAGGTGCAATGTTGTGACTCCATGTCATATGCTTGGGATGTATCAAGAGACAAAGACTTTATGTTATATTTGAACGTATATTTGTAGCCATTGTTTATGTAATATTGTATACATTTGCTGAACGGAAACTTAGGTACAGCAGGGTGGTTCATGATTTCGTTCAGTTATTGAAAATAGGGTGACCCAGCCCTTATTCTTTGAGTCCCAAATTGAGGTGCCACCTCCCCCCCCCCATTTACCCCCCCCCCCCCCCCCCGGCCGTAAAAAACTGATCGCTCCCTAAGACTACTACTTATGTATAGGCCATACACTAAGACTACCAGTTATGTATAGGCCATACACTAAGACTACTAGTTATGTATAGGTCATACACTAAGACTACTAGTTATGTATAGGCCATACACTAAGACTACCAATTATGTATAGGCCATACACTAAGACTACCAGTTATGTATAGGCCATACACTAAGACTACTAGTTATGTATAGGTCATACACTAAGACTACCAGTTATGTATAGGCCATACACTAAGACTACTAGTTATGTATAGGTCATACACTAAGACTACTAGTTATGTATAGGTCATACACTAAGACTACCAGTTATGTATAGGCCATACACTAAGACTACCAATTATGTATAGGCCATACACTAAGACTACCAGTTATGTATAGGCCACACACTAAGACTACTGGTTATGTATAGGCCATACACTAAGACTACTAGTTATGTATAGGCCATACACTAAGACTACCAGTTATGTATAGGCCATACACTAAGACTACCAGTTATGTATAGACCATACACTAAGACTACCAGTTATGTATAGGCCATACACTAAGACTACCAGTTATGTATAGGCCATACACTAAGACTACTGGTTATGTATAGGCCATACACTAAGACTACCAGTTATGTATAGGCCACACACTAAGACTACTGGTTATGCGTAGGCCATACACTAAGACTACTGGTTATGTATAGGCCATACACTAAGACTACTAGTTATGTATAGGTCATACACTAAGACTACTAGTTATGTATAGGTCATACACTAAGACTACTAGTTATGCGTAGGCCATACACTAAGACTACTAGTTATGCATAGGTCATACACTAAGACTACTAGTTATGTATAGGCCATACACTAAGACTACTAGTTATGTATAGGCCATACACTAAGACTACTAGTTATGTATAGGTCATACACTAAGACTACTAGTTATGTATAGGTCATACACTAAGACTACTAGTTATGCGTAGGCCATACACTAAGACTACTAGTTATGCATAGGTCATACACTAAGACTACTAGTTATGTATAGGCCATACACTAAGACTACTAGTTATGTATAGGCCATACACTAAGACTACTAGTTATGTATAGGTCATACACTAAGACTACTAGTTATGTATAGGTCATACACTAAGACTACTGGTTATGTATAGGTCATACACTAAGACTACTAGTTATGTATAGGCCATACACTAAGACTACTAGTTATGTATAGGTCATACACTAAGACTACTGGTTATTTATAGACCATACACTAAGACTACCAGTTATGTATAGACCATACACTAAGACTACTAGTTATGTATAGGCCATACACTAAGACTACCAGTTATGTATAGGTCATACACTAAGACTACCAGTTATGTATAGGCCATACACTAAGACTACTAGTTATGTATAGGCCATACACTAAGACTACTGGTTATGTATATGCCATACACTAAGACTACCAGTTATGTATAGGTCATACACTAAGACTACTAGTTATGTATAGGCCATACACTAAGACTACTAGTTATGTATAGGTCATACACTAAGACTACTAGTTATGTATAGGTCATACACTAAGACTACTAGTTAAGCATAGGTCATACACTAAGACTACTAGTTATGTATAGGCCATACACTAAGACTACTAGTTATGTATAGGTCATACACTAAGACTACTAGTTATGTATAGGCCATACACTAAGACTACTAGTTAAGCATAGGCCATACACTAAGACTACTAGTTATGTATAGGCCATACACTAAGACTACTAGTTATGTATAGGTCATACACTAAGACTACTAGTTATGTATAGGCCATACACTAAGACTACTAGTTATGTATAGGTCATACACTAAGACTACTAGTTATGTATAGTCCATACACTAAGACTACTAGTTATGTATAGGTCATACACTAAGACTACTAGTTATGTATAGGTCATACACTAAGACTACTAGTTATGTATAGGCCATACACTAAGACTACTAGTTAAGCATAGGTCATACACTAAGACTACTAGTTATGTATAGGCCATACACTAAGACTACTAGTTATGTATAGGCCATACACTAAGACTACCAGTTATGTATAGGCCATACACTAAGACTACTAGTTAAGCATAGGTCATACACTAAGACTACTAGTTATGTATAGGTCATACACTAAGACTACCAATTATGTATAGGCCATACACTAAGACTACCAGTTATGTATAGGCCACACACTAAGACTACTAGTTATGTATAGGCCACACACTAAGACTACTAGTTATGTATAGGTCATACACTAAGACTACTAGTTATGTATAGGCCATACACTAAGACTACTGGTTAAGCATAGGCCATACACTAAGACTACTAGTTATGTATAGGTCATACACTAAGACTATTGGTTATGTATAGGCCATACACTAAGGCTGCTGGTTATGTATAGGTCATACACTAAGGGAGCGATCAGTTTTTACGGCCGGGGGTGGGCCGGTGACTTCTTGTTTGTGTTGTACTTAAAAAGAGCGACCCCTGAGATTCATCCACAAAACAATCCGACCCACCCACCCCCCCCCCCCCCCCCGACAAGTAAAAAAACACACTAACACCCACCCCCCACCCCACATCTGTCGATAAGAAAAATTCTTCATGTTCTTGCAAAAGACACTCTAGATTTTCAAAGCACAATACAGCACACTGCATAGTTAATTTTACTTCTTACATTTACAGTAATTTTAAGTGTATCTGGTAAATTGCTGTCCCAAATCCAATGATTCATATGTATAAAGCTCTTTAGACAGGAACCCTATGAGAAGTATGATTGTGTGTTCATGGGCATGCAAAATATTTATAATTTGGTATTTGGTAATTTGGTAACTCAATCTCTTAGATTGGGTGAACTATTACCATTAATTCAGTAAATTATAAAGTACAATATTAGAAATGGAGTTAATAGAATTGTAAACCTATGGGCTTCAGTAAGTTTCAAAGTAGAGAGAGAACTGGAAAAAGTATGGGAGAAGTGCATGCTAAGCACGTTCGCGCCTGCTATACAAGCGCGGGGGTTGGGAGGGGGTGTCCCCCTGCCATGGTAAAAGCTTTTTGAACAATGAACACCTTTTGGAGGCCATTTAGAGCACCATTCAGAAGTAAAACACAACTTAGTTATATCATACAATTATCACTAATTTCAGGGTTTCAAAAGTTTAAATCATTTCAAGTCATATGGACACAAATAATTATTTTAAAAAAGATCAAGTAGAAAGTGAGAAAATTTGGGGAAAACATGCACAGTGGAGGTCAGTTACCATTTAGAGATACAAATTCATTAAATTATTTGAAAGTAAGTCTCTATTGGCTATGTTTGTGTGCAATTCAACATATTTTAGAGTCAGTCCATCCAGTAAATTTCAAGGTATTTCATTTCTTATATGTTACTTGTACAGCTACACATGCAAGTTTTTAGACCACATCATGACACAATGCAACTAATGGCCTGTAATACTGAGAAGTCATTTCTAACAAAACTGTTGTTTAAAAGGTGCAATGTTGTGACTCCATGTCATATGCTTGGGATGTATCAAGAGACAAAGACTTTATGTTATATTTGAACGTATATTTGTAGCCATTGTTTATGTAATATTGTATACATTTGCTGAACGGAAACTTAGGTACAGCAGGGTGGTTCATGATTTCGTTCAGTTATTGAAAATAGGGTGACCCAGCCCTTATTCTTTGAGTCCCAAATTGAGGTGCCACCTCCCCCCCCCCATTTACCCCCCCCCCCCCCCCGGCCGTAAAAAACTGATCGCTCCCTAAGACTACTACTTATGTATAGGCCATACACTAAGACTACCAGTTATGCATAGACCATACACTAAGACTACTGGTTATGTATAGGCCATACACTAAGACTACCAGTTATGTATAGGCCATACACTAAGACTACTGGTTATGTATAGGCCATACACTAAGACTACCAGTTATGTATAGGCCATACACTAAGACTACCAGTTATGTATAGGCCATACACTAAGACTACTGGTTATGTATAGGCCATACACTAAGACTACCAGTTATGTATAGGCCATACACTAAGACTACCAGTTATGTATAGACCATACACTAAGACTACTGGTTATGTATAGGCCATACACTAAGACTACCAGTTATGTATAGGCCATACACTAAGACTACTAGTTATGTATAGGCCATACACTAAGACTACTGGTTGTGTATAGGTCATACACTAAGACTACTAGTTATGTATAGGTCATACACTAAGACTACTAGTTATGTATAGGCCATACACTAAGACTACTAGTTATGTATAGGTCATACACTAAGACTACTAGTTATGTATAGGTCATACACTAAGACTACTAGTTATGTATAGGTCATACACTAAGACTACTAGTTATGTATAGGTCATACACTAAGACTACTAGTTATGTATAGGTCATACACTAAGACTACTAGTTATGTATAGGCCATACACTAAGACTACTAGTTATGTATAGGTCATACACTAAGACTACTAGTTATGTATAGGCCATACACTAAGACTACTAGTTATGTATAGGCCATACACTAAGACTACTAGTTATGTATAGGTCATACACTAAGACTACTAGTTATGTATAGGCCATACACTAAGACTACTAGTTATGTATAGGTCATACACTAAGACTACTAGTTATGCATAGGCCATACACTAAGACTACTAGTTATGTATAGGTCATACACTAAGACTACTAGTTATGTATAGGCCATACACTAAGACTACTAGTTAGGCATAGGTCATACACTAAGACTACTGGTTATTTATAGACCATACACTAAGACTACCAGTTATGTATAGACCATACACTAAGACTACTGGTTATGTATAGACCATACACTAAGACTACTAGTTATGTATAGACCATACACTAAGACTACTAGTTATGTATAGGCCATACACTAAGACTACTGGTTATTTATAGACCATACACTAAGACTACTAGTTGTGTATAGGCCATACACTAAGACTACTAGTTATGTATATGCCATACACCAAGACTAACAGTTATGTATAGGCCATACACTAAGACTACTAGTTATGTATAGGCCATACACTAAGACTACCAGTTATGTATAGGCCATACACTAAGACTACTAGTTATGTATAGGTCATACACTAAGACTACTAGTTATGTATAGGTCATACACTAAGACTACTAGTTATGTATAGGTCATACACTAAGACTACTAGTTATGCATAGGTCATACACTAAGACTACTAGTTATGTATAGGCCATACACTAAGACTACTGGTTATGTATAGGCCATACACTAAGACTACTAGTTATGTATAGGCCATACACTAAGACTACCAGTTATGTATAGGCCATACACTAAGACTACCAGTTATGTATAGGTCATACACTAAGACTACTAGTTATGTATAGGTCATACACTAAGACTACTAGTTATGTATAGGTCATACACTAAGACTACTAGTTATGCATAGGTCATACACTAAGACTACTAGTTATGTATAGGCCATACACTAAGACTACTGGTTATGTATAGGCCATACACTAAGACTACTAGTTATGTATAGGCCATACACTAAGACTACCAGTTATGTATAGGCCATACACTAAGACTACTGGTTATGTATAGGCCATACACTAAGACTACCAGTTATGTATAGGCCATACACTAAGACTACTGGTTATGTATAGGCCATACACTAAGACTACCAGTTATGTATAGGCCATACACTAAGACTACTAGTTATGTATAGGCCATACACTAAGACTACCAGTTATGTATAGGCCATACACTAAGACTACTGGTTATGTATAGGCCATACACTAAGACTACTAGTTATGTATAGGTCATACACTAAGACTACTAGTTATGTATAGGTCATACACTAAGACTACTAGTTAAGCATAGGTCATACACTAAGACTACTAGTTATGTATAGGTCATACACTAAGACTACTAGTTATGTATAGGTCATACACTAAGACTACTAGTTATGTATAGGTCATACACTAAGACTACTAGTTATGTATAGGTCATACACTAAGACTACTAGTTATGTATAGGCCATACACTAAGACTACTAGTTATGTATAGGTCATACACTAAGACTACTAGTTATGTATAGGTCATACACTAAGACTACTAGTTATGTATAGGTCATACACTAAGACTACTAGTTATGTATAGGTCATACACTAAGACTACTGGTTATGTATAGGCCATACACTAAGACTACTAGTTATGTATAGGCCATACACTAAGACTACTAGTTGTGTATAGGTCATACACTAAGACTACTAGTTATGTATAGGTCATACACTAAGACTACTAGTTATGTATAGGTCATACACTAAGACTACTAGTTGTGTATAGGTCATACACTAAGACTACTGGTTATGTATAGGTCATACACTAAGACTACTAGTTATGTATAGGCCATACACTAAGACTACTGGTTATGTATAGGTCATACACTAAGACTACTAGTTATGTATAGGTCATACACTAAGACTACTGGTTATGTATAGGTCATACACTAAGACTACTAGTTATGTATAGGCCATACACTAAGACTACTGGTTATGTATAGGTCATACACTAAGACTACTAGTTGTGTATAGGTCATACACTAAGACTACCGGTTATGTATAGGTCATACACTAAGACTACTAGTTATGTATAGGCCATACACTAAGACTACTAGTTAGGCATAGGCCATACACTAAGACTACTAGTTAGGCATAGGTCATACACTAAGACTACTAGTTATGTATAGGTCATACACTAAGACTACTAGTTATGTATAGGTCATACACTAAGACTACTAGTTATGTATAGGTCATACACTAAGACTACTAGTTATGTATAGGCCATACACTAAGACTACTGGTTATGCATAGGCCATACACTAAGACTACTGGTTATGTATAGGTCATACACTAAGACTACTAGTTATGTATAGGTCATACACTAAGACTACTAGTTATGTATAGGTCATACACTAAGACTACTAGTTATGTATAGGTCATACACTAAGACTACCAATTATGTATAGGCCATACACTAAGACTAACAGTTATGTATAGGCCATACACTAAGACTACCAGTTATGTATAGGCCATACACTAAGACTACTAGTTATGTATAGGCCATACACTAAGACTACCAGTTATGTATAGGTCATACACTAAGACTACTAGTTATGTATAGGTCATACACTAAGACTACCAGTTATGTATAGGCCATACACTAAGACTACCAGTTATGTATAGGCCATACACTAAGACTACTAGTTATGCATAGGTCATACACTAAGACTACTGGTTATGTATAGGTCATACACTAAGACTACTGGTTATGTATAGGTCATACACTAAGACTACTAGTTATGTATAGGTCATACACTAAGACTACTGGTTATGTATAGTCCATACACTAAGACTACTAGTTATGTATAGGTCATACACTAAGACTACCAGTTATGTATAGTCCATACACTAAGACTACTAGTTATGTATAGTCCATACACTAAGACTACTAGTTATGTATAGGTCATACACTAAGACTACTAGTTATGTATAGTCCATACACTAAGACTACTGGTTATGCATAGGCCATACACTAAGACTACTAGTTATGTATAGGTCATACACTAAGACTACTAGTTATGTATAGGTCATACACTAAGACTACTAGTTATGTATAGTCCATACACTAAGACTACTAGTTATGTATAGGTCATACACTAAGACTACTAGTTATGTATAGTCCATACACTAAGACTACTAGTTATGTATAGTCCATACACTAAGACTACTAGTTATGTATAGTCCATACACTAAGACTACTAGTTATGTATAGGTCATACACTAAGACTACTAGTTATGTATAGGTCATACACTAAGACTACTAGTTATGTATAGGCCATACACTAAGACTACTGGTTATGTATAGGCCATACACTAAGACTACTAGTTATGTATAGTCCATACACTAAGACTACTGGTTATGTATAGGCCATACACTAAGACTACTAGTTATGTATAGGTCATACACTAAGACTACTAGTTATGTATAGGCCATACACTAAGACTACTAGTTATGCATAGGTCATACACTAAGACTACTGGTTATGTATAGGCCATACACTAAGACTACTAGTTATGTATAGGCCATACACTAAGACTACTAGTTATGTATAGGTCATACACTAAGACTACTAGTTATGTATAGGCCATACACTAAGACTACTGGTTATGTATAGGTCATACACTAAGACTACTAGTTATGTATAGTCCATACACTAAGACTACTAGTTATGTATAGGTCATACACTAAGACTACTAGTTATGTATAGGTCATACACTAAGACTACTAGTTATGTATAGGCCATACACTAAGACTACTGGTTATGTATAGGCCATACACTAAGACTACTAGTTATGTATAGTCCATACACTAAGACTACTGGTTATGTATAGGTCATACACTAAGACTACTAGTTATGTATAGGCCATACACTAAGACTACTAGTTATGCATAGGTCATACACTAAGACTACCAGTTATGTATAGGTCATACACTAAGACTACTAGTTATGTATAGGCCATACACTAAGACTACTAGTTATGTATAGGCCATACACTAAGACTACTAGTTATGTATAGGCCATACACTAAGACTACTAGTTATGTATAGGCCATACACTAAGACTACTAGTTATGCATAGGCCATACACTAAGACTACTAGTTATGTATAGGTCATACACTAAGACTACTAGTTATGTATAGGCCATACACTAAGACTACTAGTTATGTATAGGCCATACACTAAGACTACCAGTTATGTATAGGTCATACACTAAGACTACTAGTTATGTATAGGCCATACACTAAGACTACTAGTTATGTATAGGTCATACACTAAGACTACTAGTTATGTATAGGCCATACACTAAGACTACTAGTTATGTATAGGCCATACACTAAGACTACTAGTTATGCATAGGCCATACACTAAGACTACTAGTTATGTATAGGTCATACACTAAGACTACTAGTTATGTATAGGCCATACACTAAGACTACTAGTTATGTATAGGCCATACACTAAGACTACCAGTTATGTATAGGTCATACACTAAGACTACTAGTTATGTATAGGTCATACACTAAGACTACTAGTTATGTATAGGCCATACACTAAGACTACCAGTTATGTATAGGTCATACACTAAGACTACTAGTTATGTATAGGTCATACACTAAGACTACTAGTTATGTATAGGTCATACACTAAGACTACTAGTTATGTATAGGCCATACACTAAGACTACCAGTTATGTATAGGTCATACACTAAGACTACTAGTTATGTATAGGTCATACACTAAGACTACTAGTTATGTATAGGTCATACACTAAGACTACTAGTTATGTATAGGCCATACACTAAGACTACCAGTTATGTATAGGCCATACACTAAGACTACTAGTTATGTATAGGTCATACACTAAGACTACTAGTTATGTATAGGCCATACACTAAGACTACTAGTTATGTATAGGTCATACACTAAGACTACTAGTTATGTATAGGTCATACACTAAGACTACTAGTTATGTATAGGCCATACACTAAGACTACTAGTTATGTATAGGTCATACACTAAGACTACTAGTTATGTATAGGTCATACACTAAGACTACTAGTTATGTATAGGTCATACACTAAGACTACTAGTTATGTATAGGTCATACACTAAGACTACTAGTTATGTATAGGTCATACACTAAGACTACTGGTTATGTATAGACCATACACTAAGACTACTAGTTATGTATAGGCCATACACTAAGACTACCAGTTATGTATAGGCCATACACTAAGACTACTAGTTATGTATAGGTCATACACTAAGACTACTAGTTATGTATAGGTCATACACTAAGACTACCAGTTATGTATAGTCCATATATCACAAAATTAAATCGCCGTGTTTATCATATGACTATAATATAATAATATTTATTAGAAATATGACAACGTCCCCTGACCTAATTATCAGTTTAAAGGTCAAGGCCGGAGATTGATTTTATTGAATTGAATTGAAATGTTTTTTACTCCCATTATAAATAAAGAATTGAAGGAATACACAACATTACAATTCTTTTAAAAAAAGGAAAGAAAAAAAGAAGGAAATACAGACAAGAGATGGATTGTGACCTTGTAAAATAAAATTTTCACTAGTTTCATATTCAGTTTTGCACAAATTGATGCAAGGCTGGCCACTTCTTTTGATGAAAATCAACCTTATCATTTGCCCGAGCATTGAATAGTTCAATATTATAAATGTTACACAGTAACAAACTAAACCCCCTAAAGGATGGATTACGTTCTTTCAATTTTACACAATAGATATACTCACGAATAACAAAAGAAATAAAGTTTATGATCAATCTTTCATTTGGGTCACCTAACATCATGCATAGTTTAGACAGAATTGACAATATATTTAATGACCTACCATTACATTAATAATTTCCCCCGAGAGAGCCTCGGTATCTTTCCAATTATAGAAGAGGTGTTCTAATGTTTCTGGTTCTTTATGACATATTCCACAAAGGTTTGTCTGGTATTTTGCTGGATTAAGTTGTTGATTTGTATGTAGGAGTTTGAATTGGAATTCCTTTGACTTACTATCAATAAATACTTTAAAACTGAGCTCATAGATTTTCTTCTAATTGAGACCAGTGAAGTTGAGATAGTTCTCAAGAGTTTCCTTAGATGTCGACTTGACATTTGTATTCTTTAATTAAAAGTTTACTCTATAAATCTGCCTTTGAAAGTGACTCAACCAAAAATCTTTCTTTACCAATATTAATGTAAATTTCGTTGGTTGAATGCAAAGACTGTTTAGCTTTTAAAGAATTTAGGATAGAATGTAATAAACCCATGCATTTTTTATTTTATGTCAAACCCTTTTGTTATTGAATTCCTTCCTACTAATATGTTTTTATTATTCCAAATTAACTGGTCATGATCATATATGTCCTAAATTATTTATATCAGACCATATATCCAAACATTCGCCAACAAAATCTGTCAGGTACACAGATAAAAACGTTATATTAAAGTTACATTTCAATAAGCAAATTGTGTGGTTCCGATTACATTCAATTTTAAAATAGGTGGGGTAGATAGATTTTTTATTCTATTTTATTATATATTTTTATTCATGTGTGAGTGTCTAGTTTTCCATTGTTTTCCAAATGGTCTTTGTGTTGTTTATTTCTTCCTATCAGATGTACAGCCATTACAGGTTGGAAGATTAGTCTTATATTGTCTTTTTAAGTTGATGTCAGTTTCCGCACCCACGATTTTATTATAATTATTTTTCTCGAATACATAAAAAAAAGTTTAGGGTTGGCGTGAAAATCTAGGTGGGGGTCGGGAAACCGGAACCAAACAACTTTTTTTTTATTTTGCCTCACCATTTGTCTACCTTTTACAAAGGCTGACTGAGTTATTCCTGTAATAGATGGAAGAGTTTGTTCCATTCGTCGAGCCAAACATTTTAGACACAAGTTTCATATCAAAATTCATTAATGAGATGAGCCTCCGATTTCTTAGTAGCTGTTGGTCTCTGCCTGGCTTCTCTATTAAAGTGATTTTACTTTGTCTCTGTGAGTTAGAAAATCCTCCCCTGCAATAACCAACATTTAACGATATCCCCTTTTGTACCTCCCTGTTCAACTAACCCCTCTGCCATTCAAAATCTTTACCAGTTTAGGTCCTATTCCATCATCTACTTCACTATTTATCAACTTTTTGTTCTCTTCACCCCTTTCTCGCATGCCTATATGCACATCAGTCCATTTGCCAAATTGTCAATGTATCTACCTTGATTTCTATTCCCCTGTCCATTTACGTCTTTGTCACCTTTACCGCTGTTTTAATTGTCTGTCCGTTGCTATGTTACCGTTATTCATATCTCTCTGTCTGTTCTATCTGTCTGTCCGTTGCTATGTAACTGTTATCCCTGTCTGTCTGTTCTGTCTGTCTGTCCGTTGCTATGTTACCTTTATCACTGTCTTCTGTTCTTTCTGTCTGTCTGTTGCTATGGTAACTTTATCAACGTCTGTCTCTCTGTCTGTCCGTTGCTATGTTATTTCTATACAAAGTTGAGGGGTCAAGCGATCGGATGATGTCGCAATGGAATGAAAATTAACAATTCACAAATTATACATCTTTGCCTTGCTTCGACCACTCCCATATAACGATGCCTCGGGGTTTTTTCTTTTGACATTTGCCATTATTTCTTCTTTAAAATGATAGGTTTGAAATAATTGATACTTTTTAAATTAGGAGTATTAGCAATATTGGAGTACTCGTACTACGGGATTGTTTTTAAATTCATGACGATGGCGTTCGTTGCAAAAAAGTCATATGAGATGCAAAAATTGTCTCGCCACCGAAGTGAAACTCTATTCTTTCTACTTTAGTTGTAGCTTCAGTGTGTGTACTGTACATTTAATATTCATACATTGGTGAAAGTAAAGATATACAAGGAGAGTTGAACCAAACATATATATTGTCACAATATCAGTTTCCTACGTAGGCAGGTTGTAGACGTACATGGTGACAAAGAACGATTGGTATTGATTATTTATAAATACGCAGATTGCCCTATATATTATTTAAATTAAAACTATTCAGAGTGTCATGAATGAATAATTAATGTGTTTGGGTTCAGGTATTATGCTGTTAAATGTCGCCAAACACCTAGTTAGGGAATTAAATATCTTTTATAGCAATATAGCTCACATGGGTGTCAAGACAACAGGTACTGATATCGTATGTCTGGAGACGTCATTCAAGTTAAACTTTATTGTTCTTTGTTTTATCGCCATGACGCTCATAATTATGCATGACCTATTGTTACTAGTATATAGTAGGAAGCTCATCTACTGTGCGTGACTTATTACTGTAACGACCCAGCGTAGTAGGTTTTAAGCGACTTGAGTTTTGACCGCCGAATAGTAGTAGAGATTGACGTCGTTTTGTGCTAAGGCAATCATTTCTTTATTATAATCTTATCAAAATGTAGGATCAGCTTGACTTGTAGTAAAGGGTAGACTGCATACGAGAAAATGTATGTGGTATAACTGGATCAGAGACTTTATAAAAGCTCTGATGAGTTCGGTCTCACGGCCTCTCCCCAAGACCAGGGCCAGGAGTTGACTGACTAAATTTTATAAAACCAGCTTACAGGAAAACTTGGAATGTCTATTGTCTAAACATGACTATATGTAAATTACAAAATGACGCTTACAAGTAAAGAGCGTCCGTAAATTTGAAACAACGGGACGCCATGGGGACAATTGTTTTCCAGACACGATATCTTTTAAAATATTAAACTTGTAGATTCATGACAATATGTCATTTATTGTGAAATTATTGTATTGTACCCAAAGTAAGATTTCGATAGATGTCTGCTAGCAAGCAGAAATTACGTTACAGTGGACAAAATAAGGTAGCAAATGTCATTCAGCTTATAGCATCCCATATCAAGTATTTATTTCGTTTCTGGAAGATTGATTTCAATTTTCGTTGTTTATTTTTGTACATTGCTTGTCATGTTTTGACATATTGATGGTTTTCCACAGTTGAGATATATCTTCGGTGTTCAGATTGAGCCAATATTAAGATTAGAATTTAGGTACTTTGGGGATTTTTGAGAATATGGAATATTCTGTAAGATTAGTGTAAACATGAAAAATTTGCTTCGGCGCATTCGCTTTTTGATTTGAAAGTAACACAAGCTGAATTTACAAACTTTCTAATCAAGTGAAAAAATGCACAATTAAACCACCAAAAAAATTATATTCTATATGTTAATTTTGGTGTATGTCGTCTATGACGTTAAAATGTATTCAGGAACCACAACTAATAATTGATTCAATGATAATTGTCATGTTCTGATTTCGTGTTACAACGATGTCAATAGCAAAATGTTACGGTGAGATGACAGAATCAAAATAAACTGTGACCACCCCTAATTCCACTTTATAGAATATGCCTCTCCCCACCGATTGTAACATTTTAACCCCCTCCCTTCCCCAGCTCAGTGTCATTACTGTGGCGGCCCCCTCACTATACATGAGAATACACGAGAGTGGTTGAAATGAAAAGAAAAAAACTGTCTGTTGAAATGCTAATGTTATTGTTACGTCTGTAGGGGGGATGCTTCATACAACGGTTCAGTGTCTAAGTATGGTAGTTGTGGGTAAAACAGCAGAACGTAAGCGATTCTCCACTCTGACTGTCTTTCTAGGGTACCAGGATCTACGAGCTTGTCTAAGTTAGGAATTAGCTACACATATATCGTCACATACACGTACGCTCTTACACCCAGGCAGAGAGAGACACCGCACACCAACAGTTGCGTTATGATCAAAATATAAGAATAGTCTTTATTTCTCCACGTCCCTACCATATAAGTTCTAGTTGTCACCTTGAAATTAAGGTGATGTCATCTTTGTAAACATAACTTGTTATAATTAAATGATCTCTCACCTAGATTCATTGTTCTAAAAGATACGGTGAACTTTCCACCAGAATATTTAAGATTGAGATTCAAGATCATGCCATATGTAAATTGTTCACGTGTAAGAAGTGTTGATCACGCCATTGGAAAATTAAGTATTTTAATTTGAATTCGATAATCAACAAGTTATCTTGTTTACAAGAACTAATCTATGTTGTTTTATCAAAAAAACACTTGACATTTGTTAGCTACTAGAGATAAATGTAATTAGTACAGGATTAGTAGATAAATGAACATATTTGTAGATGACGCTGTTGTTAGCTCCTGTTTGTGAGTAATAAGTAGTATAAACGTGAATTTTAAATTAATTTAGGTACAATATGTCAAAATTCCGAATATGATATTTCTGGATGGTAACACTATATCAAATTATACAAGTATGTATCACTTATTTCTTCACATGTAGCATACAATTGTAACAATTTAGAGGGGTGACTTCTACTGTTAACGTAACTATTTCAAATCTCTCTCTCTCTCTCTCTCTCTCTCTCTCTCTCTCTCTCTCTCTCTCTCTCTCTCTCCCCTCTGTACACGGGACCGACTTGGACTTTAGGGAATTAGCTCAGACTACAAACAATGTTCGTGGTTAACCTGGACCATTTAGAATTGGCTCAGTCAGGAAGCAGATGGACGCTCCTTGCCTCAGACCGTCTCTTCCAAAGAATGAATCCGAACTTTATTTCAACATTAAATTCTTATCAACACAAAATACACAATAATCAAATTATTAGATGATAAAATAATCAGCACCATAAATGAATAAAACGGAAGTGTTGCCGTCGCCTTAATTCAATGCAAATGATATTGACAAATATGAAAACTAGCTAAACAATGTGATAACGTCATTGTTCTTCGAACTGTCTGTAATCAGTCATTCTATGACACTGTTGATCTTATAATAACTTAATGTTGTCATCTTAGAAGAATACTATTCGCAAAATGCAAACATTTGTTCTAAGTATTAATTCACGACAGCTGAGAGTTCACGGTGACCTCGCAAAACATCAAAATTTAGCGAATATTAAAAGTTGTTCTGTCACCCGTAACACAATTACAAAAGTAATGCCTGTTATACACATGTGGGAAACATAACAATTCAAATCAAACTAGTAATGGAAAAAAAACTGGCTGGAAATACTTTCACTGTACGGAATTCTTAAGTCTTATTTTAATATTGTCTGTATGATAGAAGGGATTGTCGAAATCTTAATTAGTATAGCCAAACTGATAAATATTTACCGAATGCCATCTGAACATTGCAATAAAATTCCATTGAAACAGTAACTTAAATCTCAATATCACATCTTCATGCATACTTTCCAAGCCCACTGTATTTACACTATTAACATCAAATTAATGTGAAAATGAACAAGAAATTGCAACTGATCGTTCATCTAAATTGTAATCCTTTATTTACACACATAATAAGGAACAGATACTAACAAATCTCCTTGGCATCTCCCATAGGATTGAGGGTGATGATATAGCTACATCTGTTTATACTAAGCCTACTCATTCACATTCATGTTTGCAGTATGGTTCATCACATTCTAATAAGAGTAAAGATTCCATTCCCTATTCACAATTACTTCGTTTACGTCATATTTGTAGTAGTGATTTGGATTTCATGGGAAAGGTCTGCTGAATTTTGCACGTACTTCCACCAACTTGGTTATCTAGTGTCGGTTACCAATACGGCTTTACTAAAGGTGTCATCTTTGTCTAGGGAAGCTTGTGTCAAATCACATGATCAGAAGAGTAATAACAATCATCCCATAATGGCTCTTACAAATCATCCCTTTTCCACTAGAGTTAAGAACATTATATACAAGCATTTAACGTTCTAATAGGGTGACCAATTCATTATTTCCTGAAGCACCTTTAACAGCTTGGCGTCGTTATACCATTCTTAGAGATATGGTGGTTCATGCAGAACAACATGGATTGGAAGTTAATGATGGTTCATTTTCATGCGATCGTACTCGATGTGGTACATGTCGTTTCATTATTTATACTAATCCTGTTATTGGCAGTGTGGCTGTTACGGATAGATTTACTTGTATCAGTACTAACGTAGTGTATTGCATTACATGCCAGAAAAATAGTTTTAATTTTTTTTATACATAGGTTCGACTATACGTTGTCTTGGTGATCGTTTCGTGGAACATCTCCGTCTTACCAGACAAAGAATCGTCCCTATCCCGTATCTATGTATTTTATTACCAACGATCATAGTGTATCAGGTATGTCTATTTCAGGAATTTGTAAGGTTTCTGGTGATGAGGATTGATTGAGGTTGAAGAGGAGGAAATCGTTTTCCGTCTCGGAACGCTGGAACCCCATTGAATTAATAGATTATTTACATCATCCCCTAATATAATATCTAAGTACGTTTATTCTATCTTTCAGGCGTGTTCTATAGGGTTATTTTTGGTGCGTGTGAATTTTAGATCTGTTTGCGCATTACTTACTGTTGATAAATACTGGCGCGGTAGACGTTCTATTCCATAACATTCAGATATAGTCAGGTGTTATCCTACTACATGTCGTGCCTTGATATTCTTAACAAAGAATTTTGATTCGAAGTGTTTGATTGCATCTATTAATTCGGACTGTATCACTCGTTCATTATGCATTTTTTCATACATACATAATACAGGTTGCATACATACATACATACATACATACATACATACATACATACATACATATATACATGTATACATACATACATACATACATACATACATACATACACACACATACATACATACATACATACATACATACATACATACATACATACATACATACATTACAAAGTATATAATTGTATTATAAACAAACACAAATTGTATATAGGCTACCCGACTGTGTGAGGTCAAATTGATTAATGAGATAGTAATACAAGCTAGGCCGTGTTATTACATGTAATTAAGTGAATGTTGCAAGTGTCACCATAAGTGAATCACAACTTTTAATGAATTCAGCTATTATAGTAGAAAAGGGTATTTTCAATACTTTTTATTTCTGAATTAAATTAACTGTGGTACATAAACACTTCCTAAATAAGGAAAATAATTGAAGTTTACTGTTAACATGTTATTTACTGACTATATTTGTATTACGGAATAAAGTTTTGAATTTGAATAAAATGTGAATGTTGGATGTATGTTCGGAGGCCAACTTGCACCGAGAAGAGATTCGTGGGGGAGCAGGAGAGCAACATGTCTTTAACTTACGGTAAACTGATCTGATTTGTAGTAGAAATACTACGGAGAACAAATTGATTCAATTTAGTCAATTTAGTGAAGGAGAACTAATACAAATGCTCTCGTATTGTTGGTTTGAGCATACATCATCTTCACCAAAAGTAATATATTCAGTTATGAAAACTGAATGGTCTCAACAGAATTCAATCAAAACTGTTTTAAAAATGATAAAACATGGTAGAATGGACTTTCCACTATCAAAAGAAGTACAATCTAAACACTAATCACAGTCCCTCTACAGTCCCTCCCATGAGGGACTGTGCGCTAATGTTTCAGAATCACCCTTCTCTACTGTAGTGTTAATTTCAATGATGGACAGTACAAGACGATCATATACATTGTAATCGATAAGAAAAATACTAGCTTTATCTAAACGGTGTTGTTTTTAGCAAGACATATACATATACTTACTCATCATCACCATTTTGACTTATATTGGTGTCATTCCTTGTACTAATATTCCCAACAGTAGTAATGACGTAATCTGTTGTTTTCCCTTTTTCCTCTGGATAATTTTCCAGTCCGCTCAATAATGTTTTGATCAGCTCGACAATGTCAAGAACACAACCGATAATAAGATACAGAAGTATAACGAACGAATAGTCAACTGTGTAGGTTAAGATTGGTTTCACCAATAGCATTATGTTGCACGACATTGTGCTCGGTGAGTTTGCGTTGACCAAGACTTTGATAAGCTCCCCTAGCCGCCCAAGTGAAATCGTTATTGTTTGTGAACACCAGTAATCAGTACCGTAAATATACTGCATATGGCGAAACTTCGGTACCAAGGGTACATTTATGAGTTTGAATAAAAGGACAAGTCCAAGTCTGGTTAAAACTTCGTTCCGCGCATGCTTTATTTGAATTACGACGTTTCGCATGTGCACGGACAGTGTTTTTCAAGGGCTAAAAAAAGTACGAAGCCAGGAATAAGAATATAGAATTTAACAAAAAGTTCAAATCAATCCAATAAACCTGTGTAAAAAATGTAAAATTAAAAGGAAGAAAGAACAAATTTGAAACGGTAAGAGACTAGAACAGTAAAAATGGCCTACCAATAAAAACAACAACAGGAGAGTGGGTAAAGTGACGTCATAGGGGTGACGAATTATTAGGTGTTAATGTAACTTTCACAATGAATTTTTCTCTGTTCTCGTCACTTGAGTTTGTTGAAATAGAACCATTGAGAGGAATTAAGGTACTAATTACGTGCCATAACTGTAGGATCCATGGTGGATGCATGGGCCTTCTTCCAACAATAGAAAGATGAGTTTGTAGTACAAATAAGTGTCAGTCCAGTTCATTTATCTATATTGAATCAATCTGATTAAAATCAGATGTAGTGAATTCTTTATTTTATATTTACCTCTGTGGTGTCTGAGGTTTAATGTTGTGTGTTCTTTTTTGTTCCATGAGTAAGTGATCAGTATTCCCGTGAAAATGGAAGGTATCACATGATGTATTTATGTATTTATGTATTTTCATCCTCTTCCATCTTTACTTGTGTCGGTAAATACAGAAAGCGCGCCAAGTTGACTACATCAGATTTGAATCAGTTTGATATTGTAGATGACATTATAGAGATTAAGTGACATCAGTTAATTATAATCTTAATTTCACTACAATATAACCTTTAACAAATGGGGATTTTATATAATAAATTACATGAAAATGTCAAATGTCGGCAAGTATTACAAATGTCAGTTGTACAATGCGTCTTGGAAATGAACTCTGTAAACCTTTGCTGTTAATTTCCTCATAACAGATAAACTGCAATCCGAGTATTCTCAGTTAAAATCAATAACAAATCTGGGGGTTACAGTTATACAAAGTCTCTTAATGTTACCAACTTTAAGTCAGTTTACAATCCAATATGGCCGCTGAATATTGTGTTTATTTTATGTGAAAATATATGACTATCTATTTCGTAGAAAACAAGATGGTGGTGAAATTCCTACGTTTTTTATTACTTCAAAAGGACCAGGGATAAACTTTCGTGTGGAAAACTTTGGAGAAAGTTGAAGAACCTTGCTTTTCAGAAAGAAGGCACATTTTAATTATCTAACGTTTTTATGCGATGTAAGGAAAAAAAGTAAATTGGATCTTAAATAATACTTCAAGCCCTTGACAACAGTTGGCTGTTTAAGTCTAAAGGGACAACATGCAGTGTGTACATTGGATGCATGCTGTGATCACTAGTCACCGGCACCAAGAAACGTGCCAATAAAGAAACTCACACTTCTAAAAAATTACTTGATGTGTATATTTAATGAATATTTCCTGGGCAAACACATTGGTATAATTTAATGTCCGTTTGTGTCTTTGCGGTCTCTTCGATCTTCAGCGTAGTCGTCACTATCGTCCCGTAGAGATGGGGCGATGGGATTCGTGTCACCAGTAGTGTGTGTGTGCTGATACTCTGGACTATTTAAAGCACCATCCAATGAGGACGTCATTCCGATCAATGGTGACCCAACACTTGCATTTTCCAAAAGGCTTTGTTGAAGGGCAAGAGTGTGAGCGGTACGTTTTTGAGAATCAGCAATAATGTGTGTGGCGTCATCACTCATCCACGATTGCATGCCGATGAGATTTCCTAGCGAAAAGAGAAAAAAGAAACCTCGTTTTCAAAGTCTGAAAACACATATCTAAATAGTAATAATAAGTTACCAAATCTGTTCATAGATCGTAGTTTTCCTTGTCTACAGGCTAAAAATAATAACATTTTGACTTGAATATATTTCCACTGGAAGGGGTGCAGAGCATGATGGGTAAAACAAACCTACAATAGCTCATTACTCTGTGCGCCTCCATTCTTGTGTACACTTCAATCTGTGTGGTACGTTTATAATGGTGCTCATTACCAGCCGTTTTTTGCCAGGGGTATTTTCAACTCGTCGTACCTTTCACAAGAATTCACCATTTTAGATACTATAAAAGCGAAAATCTCAACTGATATTTCTTCCTCCGAGCTAGAAGAATCAATTTTTGGAATTATTGATAGGAATACCGATTTTTCGGCGATTTCAAGAAGCATACTTGACCCTTAGCTCGTAAATTTCGGCCCGGTTTTTCGCCAAAGGTTTATCGCCCATTTGTTTTTTTATTTGGCCAATATTTACAAATGTCACAAAATAGATAGATTCGTGTGTATTTTAAATGGCTATAGTAAGAAAAACACAAGGTGGAAAGCGGGTGATGCATGATGTATACCCAAATCAAGGGTGACCTCGTTTGACCACAGGGGACCCAGGAACCGTGTAACAAACAAACAAACAAATAAATAAATAAACTATCAAATAAATGACAAATGAACAAGCAAACGAACGACAAGTATAGGGACAAATAAAATAATTAAATAAACCAGCAATCAAACAGATACTCGTGGGGTTATACCTAGATAAGTTTAATAAGTCATTCAACCAAATAATCAATCGATCAATAGATCGCCCAATCAATCAAGTACATGTTCGCTTCTCCCTGTGGTGACAGGACCTAAACTATTCATTGACAAGTCAAAATGGAGCAGTGGGACTTTGCTTTTCAACAGCTTGGTCGGTTGAGGGCGCTATAGTCATTTGGAAGAAGACTGGTGGGTTATGGAACGGAATTCTTTCTTTCGAATCTACACAACTATAACTCTACTACAAGCGTATTGATTTTGTAAGATTAGCATGTGGTGAAATAAGTGCACATAACCTAAAAGTATATGACAAGTCTTCGTGGAAGACACCCTCAACTTGAAATACTTTACTTCTATGTGACTGAATGGAGTAAATATTATGCGCACTAAAAATACTCGTGTACAGTCCTTTTCTTCATATTACTTGTAAACATGATTTAGAAATTGGCAATATATAAACAATGTGTCTGTGATAGACAGGAATTGGTTTAATTTTGATAAGTGACACTGAAGGTCGAGGTCAAAGGGTCTCCAAAGATAGCTTGCATCTGATAATATGGGGTTAGACACTTGAATGGAGTGTCTGTGTATTACAGCTTTTGAGTTAATTCATTGCAAATATTGCCGCCATAGTCAAATTTGCATATACCAAAAAATAAATTGATGTGCACATGTCCAGGCTATGTGATATGTCACCTTTGTGTCAGGTTTGAAAGAAATCGTATATTGCATATCCCAGATATGACGTATTATGTATGGACAGACAGACAGCGCCCATTCTAGTAGCCTCCTCCTTTGGCACTTCCAACTCCTGTTCACCTAAAAGTGGCACACTTAGCTGTCAAACTCTTGGAAAGAATGTACCAAAACCATTTTATTCATCATGTCATCATTCTCAAATTCTGAAAATATGTTAACGTGTTTTGATTTTGTCAATGATCTAAAACAAGCATATTTCTCAAAAAGTTATCACACAGAGTCCGGGGTTTTTCTAAAAGTTTACTTTTTATTTGATTCTGTTTCTAGGTTGGGTAGGGCTGGAGTCGAGGGGGGGGGGGGCTACTACATGAAATCACTCTACTGTTCTGAAGACTGCAAATACTGTATTATCAACCTTTTGCTGTACATGATATTTACAAAATACAATACTAAATAAATGATACTGACTGAAAAAGTCTACATGACAATAGGGCCTGAAATGCATGGTTACTCTACACTGCGACTCTGCTAACACTCGTTTTACAAACCAGTTTGTGTTAGTAGCCATTTCAACTGGATAATTAGCACACCCAAAGAGCTATTATCAGAATATCACGATTTATAAATTAAGCTAGTGCTTGTTTCACTGTCTGGTATAAATTTACATAACATTTGCATGGCATGTAAATTATCACACTTTAGGTAATGTATATTTGTAGTTACACATGTACATTTACATAATGACTACATCCGACAATCTGATGGAATCTAAATGATGGATTTTATGTCTTGTTGCAGATCTCGCGAGAAATAAAAATATGCTTAGCAGAAACGGTTGTCAAACATGTGATCGTGGTCAAGCTTTCATCATGGCCATGTGTGATGATGTTGAGAACAATAGTGTTGCTAAGGGTCAGACAATTTCAGCTTGACCACCCTCACATGGTTGCTATGGATGTAATAGCTCAAGTGGAATCTCGTGATCTGCTGTGAGACAAAAATGGCTTATTCAACTCCCCACTGTGACCAATCAGTTTATGGAGATACCAATTAATATTATCTGGTTGATATGGCTAGTACCATCACAATTGGTAGAAATGTGAAGTACAAAAAATGTATAACCCACTTCCATGGTAGAATGGATGTTAGTGTAGTGCCAGATCAAATGCTGTAGACTGGCTACGAAAAAAAAATCTTCAATTTTCACCAGTGAATGAGACAACAAAATAATAGTGAAGACTGCAATGAGTGAAATTGATAAAACATGTTACTTTCACTAGATATTTGTTAAGCAGAAAGTGAAAATTTAGTCATGATTTGAAAAAATGCAAAGATTTAATAATAAGAAGTACATGAATATTAAATGACATACATGGAGCTAGGAATACATGCATTTCACTACCGTACTTTGAAAGTGAGAAGTCAATAAAATTCACATGAATTTTTTGAACACTTTGTCTCCATAATGAGACTTCTAAAATTCTATTGAACATACTCCCCCTTCCTTTGCACTCTTATATAAAATACAACAGATTATTGACTTTTCCGAACAAGGCTATTTTTACTATTTGACTAAGGTAGTCCATGGTTTTTATAGATACTTTGCCAATGACATACATCCAGACATACAGTTAGTAAGACACAATATCATGGGTAAATCTTAGTTTAGTTTGTACTTCAATATCTGCCCATTTAAGAGATATTCACACAGTTTTCACACACTTTCTTTAAAAGAAATTTGAAGAAAAATATACTGTGATAATGCAATGATATTTGGTGAAATTATAATCAAATATATCATGCACCACCCTATAGTCTTGCTGATACAATAAGAAATGTACAAAACATCACACCCCGGCAAATGTGTGTTCAAGACAATGAATCAGAGAGTAACAAAGACATACACTATCAAAGAATGACGATTGGTATTTATAGCACACATGGTTAAGGATTTTCCTGACATCTACATTTTCTGAACATAAACATTTCCACACCAAACTCTGACTTAAACAGCAACTTGACATCAACATCTGCCCACAATCCAAAGAATAATACTGTGGTCATTTATTCACAGCAGTCTATGAATATATGAAGAATGTACACCTGCTCAACGTCCAATCAGTGTCCTCCATCTGTATATGTTGTGAAGTTTGCCTAATATGTCTTCACACGACATGTCAAGATATAAATATACAGACAATGCTGACATGCAAAATATATGCAAATGACAATAATAACTGAGTAAACTAACAACGTATTCAGCTAAGAAATAAGAAATAACAATATAACATTTGAATGAAACTACAAATTTTGAAATGACAAAAAAAAACTAGGTACATATGACAATCCATGACTTGTGAACAGTAAACAAAAATGTTATAAATACGACTTCTGCAGTATCAAGCAATATCAGAATTGTTTATCGCTTCTCTTTGTTGTATACATAAACCTCTCTACCAAGAAACACAGAAAGTGGTCCATAAGCACCATCTACACATTATTAACATTAGTTACTGTTACTTTATGTAAAGTTTTATAGTTTGTTCTCGCTTTCGTTACAAAAGCCTCTATCAGATAAAATTGTACTTTTAGCTGACTGTAAAACCTATTGATTTAATCATGCCCTAACTACAATGTAATTCCTTGTTCAAAGCCAATTATTGCCCTTGCCCATTTCTCTCCCTGACTCTAGAGTTTGTGATAAAACCTATAGACTATTGTGAATTTCATTGTCTGTATCTCCTCAACTTAAACACACCAACAAAATATTACTAACCCTAACATATTTCAATTTCAATTGGTTTGTTTCATTTTCATTGCACATGTGAGTCTTTACTACAATTCAAAGGCGAAGAGGCCGTAAAAAGGAAGTCATACCAAACGTAATGTTACCCTGTTCTACCGGGTACATGCATAAGTAAATTGCTGGTAATAATATCTAAAGAGACTGTTGGTTCAATAAAACTATGACAATTTCATTATAAAACAAAACTGAAGATCTGAATGACAATATTATATAATATAATATAATAAGGGAATTTATGCCCGTTTGTATGAAAATGTCCTGAACAAGTATGGCAGGCAAATACTGGCAATATTGGGCTGTTCATATTGATAACATGACTCTGCATAATAAATTAGCTGATTTACATACTTGTTTCTTGTATAAATGTGAATTGACTTTGATTTCCCAATTTGGCATAATTAAGAGGATTGACTAGTTATTAAACTTGATCATCAATTTTAAACGAGAAAGTCGCTGTATTTGGAATTGGCAATATACAAATATCTTTCAGTGATTAATTAACTGGTTATCAGGAAATACAATCCAGTTCTTTTATGAGAATTTTCATACAAAACATTTTCAAATTCACATTATTGTTTTATCAGGTATTTGACTTTCATTACAGTATAAATAAACATAATGAATAACAATGGTTATCCCAGCAGCTACATGAAGTCAACAGCTAGTGAACTGAGTCATCAGTTTAAAATGCAAATTTACTGTTGTTATCATCAACTGACAGTTTATATCTCAGTTCCACTATTTTTTTTTCCAAATCCTTTGATCTCCTGGAATACTCTCACCTACAACTGTTAAGTCATGCCATGCAATGGTCCAAAATAAATACTCCAAAGTACCACCACATCAGCTTGACTGGTTAGACTGATCTACTGGGTGAGGTCTTGTGATATAGCATATCCAACTGGGGCATTTTAAAAGTTGTATTCACTCAGAAACTCAGGCAGAAGACTTGCAGTGGTGAAAAAAACCACTGGCCTTGACTCTTTTTCTTCATCTGTTTCTCGAGTTTTATCATTTATGTTTCTAGTTGAATGCTTCTTCATCACTGTCGGCTTGATAACGGGATGGTGGTCTTCCACCGGTGAGAGTAGTCGTATCATCACTATCAGACCTGCAAAATGAAGTATTTGTCATATGTAATCTTTCATAAATATGGAAATAAATCAAGAGGAACAAGAAAAGAGAAGATTCCATTTCTAGAAGAACACTGAAGACTTTGCAAGCTGATTAAATCTTCAGAGTATAATAGTTAGTACATTAGTAATGTCTAGGACAATTTGTAACATATACAGCAGATGCAGATCAACAACAGATGATTAAAAGTCTTGACATTTCCCCCAACATGCAGAACCAAGAAAATGTTAAACCCAAGACAACAATTTAGAGAGGTTTAAGAACCTGTAAAATTGAAAGAAACCAATAAGTAGACACCAATAATATTCATCAGCATTGGTAGATTATATACCTTACAATGGTGATAACACACAAGCAGTTCAACTTAGTAAGTGGCACAAGCTGAGTTTATAAGTTTTTTACTCAAGTGAAAATGCTACAAAAAACTCCTGCCTAAACTATCCCAATATTATGTTAATATGGATGGATGCCTTCAAAAGACAGTACAGTTTGTGTTCTGATATTGTTAGAACTGCTGATTACATAGTAGGGAATTCCTCTACATTTTTTACACCTATGATAAAACAAGTCATTGCGTCGCTTATAAGTTATATCCTACTACCAGGTTTGAGTTCAGTCAATTGCAAGGGGTTAAATATACATCAGTAAGTAGAATGAGTGAGTACCTTTTTAATATGCAGAAAAAAATTACATCCCAAAAACATATAAACTTAGCTTGTGCCCCTTTAAGAACATAAGAGTTTTCAATATATCCTGCTCAACAGAATGATCAGCTTCACATTCTCATAACTACAATCATAACATCGACTGCTGTTCTTGTTTCTTTTATTGACATAGCCCAATTACTTTCCTTGACAGAATACTAACTATTAACATCAAGATCTACAGATCAACATGAAATAACCTTACATTTATAATCAGCTGGTATTAAAACCACATACAGGCCAATTATCACTATGGACATTGTCTTTTCTGATGAGGATCATCAAACAGGACAGACTGAAAGCTCAGTACGTTACTAAAAAGTTGAACTGCTTATTTGTTATAATAGGGAACTTGCAATTCAGACTGAACATGCTCAGATGCAAAGGACTATGGGATTATCTGAGGTTATCGTATTACCTAATCTGGAGCTACCGACAAAGTAAACCTCTCACAATGGTCAGGGTGACTATGAATTGATCATTTGTGGTTATAAACAATATAACAATATTGTTCATAATACTAATTGATTAGTATTTATAATCATATTTCCCATGATGCAACATTCGGGTTTGCAAGTTCCCTACTCAATAAGTTAACAGACAATAATAAATTCTTAGTGAAAACATGCAAACATATTAAACGATTTCTGAAAGATAGTAGCAAGTTACAAGTTTTGTTATAAACAATTATTCTTTAGATAAAAAAACAAACATCTATAATTATAGTCATTATTGTACATAAACATGATCCAAGTGAAGAAAAACATTCAAGAAATCATTCATTGATGACAAGAATATTGTTCAATTATTGTGTCCTCATAAATACATGGACAGTATTCTCTACCAATGCAGTACTGCAGTGACATGTATAAGGTACATGACAAAGGCAATTTCATATAATTTTAAAAATTATTTTTAGTGATAGGTATTATACAAAAGATGTTATTGAAGTCCATTGCTATATATTCACTACAGTGTATTTCACATTAATAATTTGATGATTTTGAATAGATGACTTGAGACTGACTTTGATATCAATGCCGCCATCTTTGATATTCCAGGTCAAAGGTCAAACTACCTTCAATATCATTGCCACCATCTTTGATATTCTAGTTAAACATCAACCTGACTTAGATATGCAGCCATCTTTCATACTCCTGGTCAAAGGTCACTAAATCGCTAATAGTACATGCAGCAGAATAAAAGTTGTCAAAATCAGGCCATTCCTGGTAAATGAATCATTAATTAGTAGAGTCTGTGATGTGTGGCCATGGTGCTATCTACACTAGCATACTTCTACCTTGATATTTGACAAGGTAGTAAAAGATGGCTGATGCATTTTGTGTTTGGCATGTTTGTATGACTCTGCAGCACTACAAGGATGAGATATACTGGCACTCTTCATTGACAACAAGGTGTACAAAAATCCACTTGGCTATTGCAGAAGCACAAACACAATTTCGTAGTGTCTGTTGATTATTGCCTTTGCAAGAATATTATGCAGAGAGGAATGATATGCATGCCATTTCAACTGAGTTTGGAGAACCCTTGTAGTGAGGACGGAAAAAAACACCAAAAAGCTTACTCTCACTGTCTCAGACTCGATAGTATTACTTGAAATAGTAAGTATATCACAATGAGGTTTGATTTTCTTCAGTCACTATTGATGTAGGTACGTGTACCTACTGCTACAATTTAGGATGGTGGGAGAACATTAAAGCAACCAACAGAAGTCTGTGAATGGATTAAAATTTAACTCACAGGAGCAGTAACTATAGGCCTATTTTTTCCAAAAAGGTTTGTTCAATTTGACCTATTTGTGCTGTATGTATGATTATCAAGGGACAAATCCAATAAGACCTCTAAAATTTACAATTTGAGATGGTTTGGGTCATGCTGGCTGGAGTACATGTATACACAGTTACAGTACCATCAACAATTAGTTGAAAGGCCCCAAGCTAATTAGGATTGAACAGGTAAAGGTTTGATATATTTTCCAAGTATTAGTATACTAAATTAATGTAATGCATAAGTCTGCAAATACTTAGCACTGATGAGACCAATGCACCTGTGAAGCAATGGCTGTCCAAGTTCAGTTGAAATGACTTGTATAGGACTATAATTTACCTCTTAATCAGTGGCTTACGAGGATTTATGTCATACATCCTGATCACCAAAGGAAAGGTAGGAAAAATGTCATTAATAAAGAGTTTCCCCCACTAAAAAGTTGTAAAAATGTTAGTTAGATGGTAAAAATTTGTTTAGTATTACAGCATAGCAATCTGTGTGCATGAAGGTTTAAAATTTCGCTTTCAGTTCACTGTGTTTAAAGTAAGAAAGCATGCTTTGTCATTCTGCCATTGGCATTCACACTAAATATCATTAGAATTATTATCATGATAACTGCATTATTCATTTCATGTAATATTTCTCCACAGAACTTTCTATGACTTGACTCTTCTTTCAAAGGACCATGATTTCAAATCTCAAACAAATCCCAAACTACTGTAGTTGATTTTCTTAGATAATAGTCTAAAGACTTCATTGGTAAATATATAATAAGCAGTTCATTTTTATTCCACTTTTTTATTAAAATCCTAAACCCCAATGTTTGAATACCATGGTCTTAAATTACTACCATCATATCTAATAATAATCTTTATTAGTCCAAATGAATTCAGAAACTTTGTTGTATGGTCGCCACTTAGCAGTGCCCACCAAAACACAGGATGAAATTGGAGTACCAAGAGAAAACCTGGTTAATTTTAAATCAAACCCTGAATGCAGTGGTAAGAGGTGTACAAGCTAAACACCTCACCATCGATGACCCTATACATGTATGTGGAGCCATATCAGTTAGAATCACTCTTGTCTGACATTGGCCTTTAACTAAGTCAATTATTAATTATCATAAATCAAATAGATAACATTGATGGGATGCATAAACAGAAAAATGTTAGAAAACTGAATAATTAATTAATTTTAATGAAATAAAAGTGAATTGATTATGGAGTACGTTGAACAGATGACACAAGACAGACAACATTTCATATATAATAGATTGCTTGGAAGTGCTGCATATGCCATAACCAGACATACTGTGTGTTAATTGTTGTGTTTTAACCTGTGAACTTACTACCAGTGAACTCACTTGATATTGGTACCAAAGTAATGGCAGTACAGGACATCGAAACACACAGACTTGTATCAACAAATATATCCAAACTACTAGTCCATGAGCAAGACCCTGATTTTTAGCCAATTGGTACCAAAATGGGGTACCAAATACATAAACAATCTCTGTTGATTAAATCCATGTCAGTGTCTGATTGTGACAATGCCAAATGTTTTGATGTCCTGAGGTGACACTTTGATACTACATTTTATTGATTACCGGTGGTAATAAGGTTAACACATCAGTATTTATCACAATGTATCCTGTTCTTCCAAACAGGTTACTTCAAAGCAATTCATAGCATATAATTGTAAGACGATGATTGAGAGTTAGAGAGTTATGCATACAGATGTTAAGAGGTGATAGTTTGAATGGTTTAGATGAAGTGTAGTTGTAGTTGCAATAGCAAGAACACTGCTACATGTATGGAAGCAAGAATTTAGATTTGCATGGTAATACCACTGTAGATGACACCAAACCACCTAGCATTTGAAGAGATGTTAAAATGCTGGCTGCAGATGAAATGTAAGTTGGCACATACCGGTAGTTTCTAGAAGTTACAAAAGGCATTAGTTAAGCTGAAAGTAAAAAATATGTACCATTGCCTGCCAGGAAGCTAAAATAAGAAATGCACAGTAAGTCAATAGTTTAGCTCTAGAAAAATATGAGAGTTTAAGATACTGTTTATGATGAAAAAGTTAAGTAGCATCAAAGCTGCCTCCTAGGCTGTTATGAAAAAAATGCATCAGAATTGTAGCAAAGAAGTGAGTGCTTTGTAGAATGTATGCAGTATATCTACTATCTCAGTGGACAGGTAGACAAAAGCATAACTTCTTGTGTTGGTATTCCATGCCATGCTGAAATTGGCAGTGTGTATTGCTCTATACAAGTTCCTGCAGTTTTGACACTCTTATACTGCAAGTTGTCTGATGCTCTTGGTGAGAAGTACATGTATATGCAAGTAAAAGGTTACTAAAAATGTCCTACTAAGGCATAAAACTCTGGTAAGTTAAAATAGTTTTGAACATATTTACATTACACACAAAAACATATAATACATAACTAGAGTCTTTCCTTAACTACCAACTATCTAAATATTAACAAAATGCTGCGTGCTTCATCTTAAATGTCCTGTTTTAGTCTGCAAACATTTTATATGTTGTATTTTAGCATGCATGTCCCAAAGTAAACCTTTATATTCAAAATTTGTTACAAAATAGATTTTATGATAACTCCCTGCATGCATGTCTTTCTAAATTTTCATGCTTTCGCACTTTGTATTATTGGTTGAAGGTCTGGAATAAGATATAACCCTTTACCATATACCTATGCCCTAGACCAGTTGTTCTTGATGACATTTAACAACAAGCGACCTATCGGTCAGAATAGCTCCGCTGTTATTTTTTAAATTTTATTTTTTATTTTGGTGACATGTAGAAGTGGTTCAGTTCTTCAGCTCTTCACTATGCAGTTTTGTTTTAGCGATGCAATAAAGTGGTTAGTGGTTTCATATGATGTCTCACTATAAAACACATTTTACACAGAAGTTGGTAATGTATTGTACTTTTATACCATAGTCACCATTTTATAACAAAAATCTACTGTTATGAAAAATTGCACAAAATCTCAGAAAAAAATGACTGGGAAATGCACACAAGAAAAAGAAAAAAGAGAGAAGATTTTGAGGTTGGCTATAAATAATTCCAGTGTCTTACAGCTTTAACCCTGGAAAATTTTAATGGTGAATGAAATAAACTAGGGATCTAAAATAATTTTGAGGCAATTTGAATTTCAATTTTCTAACAAATTTACCAAGTCAACAACATTCAACTTGTACTAGTTGTAGTAGATATATATATAGGGAAGAAATGTATTAATCGCCATCTTAGTTTCCGTACGGCGACAATCCCCAAGTACCCGAAAGAGAGTCATTCTCAGCCAACAGGGTTCGACACTGGAGTAAAAAAGTCACTATCCCACAGGACTAGTAAAATTGATAACGTAGTAGTCCTGCAAAAAAATTTGGTGGTCCTATCTTTAAGTGCTTTCGCTTGTTCACTTAGGCTCTTCATCTCTCTTAGTTTTTGCTCTACTTCTAATTCACTTTTCCAAACCCCATATTTATTTCAAACCGTGTGTTGTAATTGAACTGTCTATTTCTTTGTAGTTGTTTGTGCATCATCAACTCCTTACTGTAATTTTATTCTTTTTTTATGTTTTGGAGCTTCTTCTCTTTTTTTGTTGCTTTCTGTGAGTAGTTTGTCTTAATTGGGGGGGGGGGGAGTAATAAGATGTTATGTGGTCTTATTTCTAGCTTAAATACTACATAACATTTCTGGTACACATTGATCTAACTATTACATTTTTAAAAGACAAAAAATTACCTTCCCATGGAGCAAGTCTTTATAGTGTTGTCCTTAGTGCATATTAGAATGTATTTACAACATAAAAATAAATAAATTTGAAGGTTACCAGCAGTTACAGCAAAATTTTGTTACTAATTACATGTACAAGTCACTTCGTCTATTTTCGTGTCTATGTACTTCCGGGTTGACATAAACGTTAAACGTGATACAGTCGGCCCTATAATTACTAAGAAATGACAAAACCGTTCGCAAAATAAAGTTCAGGATTTTAATTTTTCAAACTGAATATCAATATCCACTACACATTCAATAACTGGTTTCGCGTATTTAGAAATGTGCCCCAAAACATGAACACGGAACACGGAATCATGTCAGTGTTAGTACACTGTTACTAAGTTAGCAGTTTCATTGTAGGCTGTAAGTTGTACCGGTAAAAAAAATGATCATCACATCATGTAGGAAGTACAAAAACATAGAACACGTTGTTTTCTTGCTGAATAAACTCACTGAAATAACAACACGGTCAAATTGCGTCTTCGATTTTGACAGCCACCATTGTTATGATTGAGCTTCACTTACATCCAATTTGTACAGCGTTTTTACAAAGGGAGCTCGTCAATAACCTACCGAATAATTAACTCAGAAACGTAGTTTAAATACTAACTGATCTAAAAATTACTGTTCAGAAAGACTACGCATCCGTACATAAATACGAATTCATGCGACAAAGATTTCAACTTTACTATTTACTTGTTACAGTGTAGAGGCCAGCCTTACCCTTATTATACACATATCATCGTACAACTAATTTTATTGGCTATAATATTAGCTACATTTGAAAGGTCTCACTTGATTGGCTCATCCTTCGCTATTCCCGTTTTCAAGAGACACCCCGCCAGAATAAAGTGCCACGTAGTACAGCAATGGCGCGAGATCGCCTGTTGGGCGACTTTCCCACCAGGTGTGCTTTTCGAAAACTACACAACACATGCTTTTATGACACAGAATCATAGAAAATCTACCCCGTTTCCAAACTAATCGTAATTTTATCGCGAATAGACAACCAGAGTTGGTCAAAATAGCAAATTAAAAATCAAATGAATTTTACTATGACCGTGAATTCATCATATAGCCGGTGGTTTGAATTCTGAGCTCCCTAATATACCTATCGAAAAGTCACTATCCCGTCGGATGCATTTTAGTAACCTTTACTGGTCCTTACAGAAAGTTACTAGACTCGCGGAATAGCGGACCATGTACCAGCGTGTGTATGTCGAACCCTTGCCATACGTTACAGCATAGACCCTCCTGGTTACAGTGGTAACACTCGTTCATGTTCGATTACCTTTCATAAAGAAAACACAACGAAATGGTTGAAGTGATCTTTTTTTTAATTTTTAATTTCTTTTCATCACAACAACAAAATCTGCGGATCAAAAGTGTTGTAAACTAACCCAGAAAGAATTATCGGGCTGGCTAAACTTCCCGATGAACTGGAGTAAGGTCCAAGTCCAAGTAAGCCCCGATAGTAGGTGAGAAAATCGTCTCAAACTAGCGATACAACTTTCAAAATATAACTTGACATGTTAGAGTTATACAATTCAAGACGGGTTTTCACTCGAAAACAACAATTCTGTGAATAATGACACTGAACGCAGCGATTTCTCGGACGATGTTACCACTGCACTGTAACGTATGGCTGACAACGACTTGCTTCTGGGTTAGTCCCTCGATCGTGCATCCGGGTACTTGGGATTGTCCTGCATTACCACATCGGCAATTTTGACGCTGTAATTTTGCCACCAATATTGATCGTACAAAAACAAAACTCCATAAATGAACCACAAAGTACTTTCCCTTTCAAAATGTGGTAATTTTAGAAAGAGTATTATCGTTTTTATTGACGACTGACTCTGTCAAAAATCGTTCGATACACTTCAGTTCAGGCATGGAAGACTTCTCACAATGATAATGAGGTGCATATACTGAAATGAACCATTCTGTAGGAGGGGTGGGTGGAGAATTGGATTTGAAGTTTACAACCCTTTTTCGAACAAATATTTGTCATTTGGGCGCACAATGCGTAGAATTAAGACTATAGCACATATTACATTGCTTGTTTGACGTCAATAGTGTCTTTTGAAAAGTTACACTTTACCTAAAGTCTCGCGGACTGATTTCCAATATGGCGTCGGTCATAATACTCATTAACATATTCATTTTTTTTTCAAATTTCAAAAAAAAAATCATAAAAAATAGAAGAGAAGACGTGCTGACTTGAAATTAACAAATCTAAGTAAGCTACCCCCTGTGCATCAACACACCAGATATCAAAGCAATCTGATTTGAAGTTTATGAGGAGTTGATGAAAATGTCATTTTTGGAAAAAAAATCATAAAAAATTGAAAATGGCACAGATCAACTTGGCATGAACAAATCTGAATAGCCTCCCCCCAGGGAACATGCACACCAAATATCGAAGAATTCCGACTGTCACTTTCAGAGTAGATAGTGAAAATATAAAAGTTTGACGGACACATATGATTCACTCTACTCTCTATACCTCAATACCCACCTATACCTAAAGCTACGCTTTCAGCTTTCGCTGACAGCGGAGCTAAAAAATATCACTTTTGATATGGGCTGTTAAACCTTGTGAAATTCACGTTAAAAAACATCATCAGCAAATACCTTTCTGATTGGACAAGACACAACAATTCCAAACATCAACAAACACAAACATAAACAAGCAAAATGATAGCCAATCTTCAATATTGATGTTATCACATACAGCCACAAAACTGAGACATCTTTCAAAAGAGGGAAATTTTGACGAAAACATTCAAAGTTATACTGAAATCTGATGAAAGCCGATGATCATTTAAAACATTTCACTGTAGCAGACTGACACGGTTGGAAGACTATCTGCACATGAATGTCACCTGACAATACAGTCTCGCGATGCACAAAGCCCATAGCAGGCTGTGTTCTTTTTTATTTTTTGTGTATTTGCTTTGAATTCCTGGGCATAGGCATATGATAAATTGGTTATTACCCAATATCACCTCTCCATTTGTCGTATCACCATTTGTGCCATTTTTGGAACATGATACTTGTCTTATGACTCGAGTCAATATGCGGAAATGACACTCACAATGATACGACAAACAATTCAAGAGGTATTATTGGGGTTATAACCTCATATTATTACTTTAACAAATTCATGCTGATTCTAGTGACTATTTAGAGTACTTCACATTGACCCACAGGTGTAATATTATGCAAAGTAGGTGAGTCAATATCAGCCTGCAAACAATTCAAACCCAAAGAGCGACATGCAAACATGATCTAGTGCTCCAGACAGGGTCAATCTTGCATTTTATATCTTTGCACCTGAGATAATCATTAGCCTATAAAATAAATCAAGGGAGAGATTCACTTATTTTACTTTTGCTAAGTAAATTGCATCTGAATGTAACAAGTAACAAATCCAAACTCAGTAGTAATACACATTTTGTTTACTACATAACAATGTGCTTGTGAAACTTAAAATTTGGATTGACCAATTTCTACAGATCATTGCTGGAATCTGTTTCAATCAGTTGCACTTCAAATCTTATCAAATTAGTTGATGAATTTTGTCATCAATTGTAGATGCAAGATTGACTGACTGTCAGCAAAAATCCATAGTTTTGTAACGCTATACCGGTATGATAGACAACTTACCCATAGACTATCTCATCGTCTGAGTCATTGAGCATAGAGAATGCTGGGTTGTCCTTAAAATGGGATTCTGGTTGAAAAAAAAGGAAGAAAAACATATGTCAATCATCTGCCTTAGTAGCTACACCTTCCTTTAATACAGAGTTCATAGTTCAAAATATTAACCATAACTGAACACACCCAATACATATTTCATTTTCAGTGCATATCTTATAAAAAAAAAATCAACATTTTTCTATCAAGTTCAGAATTCAAAATTTTAACCCTAGTTCAAGATAAACATACTTGAATTTTCAGTTCATGTCTTACAAGAATTCATTATATAGTCTTCAACCTCTTAGTTTGAAATATGAACCACAGTTGGAGATTACATGCTAAAGTCATTGATGTACATGTAAGTTTTTATTACATAGTCACTATTACACCCTACATTGTTCATTAGCAATTATAATGTTGAACAGTGCGCAAAGTAAGCTGAACATTCTACAATTTTTTCTGATCTGTACCACTAGACATTCACTCTATTCTCACCTATGTAAAGGGCTTTTGAGAAAACTGGTAGAAATTGGTATGCAGATACTTTACCAATCACTGGTACTTCTACATTTTTAACACAACAAAAATACCATAAAACCCTGTACATTGCCAGTGTCATTAGTGAGATTTTATTTTCAATTTAGTATTTTTTATCAAGATGCCAAATCAAATAGAATTGCATGAATTATTCTGCTATTGTATTATGATTTAGACAAATAATGTAAGAATCTAAATTTGCATATATCATCTCTAGAGGGCGCAATTTACTGAAAACAGGATCTTTACAAATACAGTACACTTACCTGTAGTGGCATTTTTTGAGGGTGAGTATACATATGCCAAGGTATAAAGGTAAAAGTTTAGTAAGCCATAAAATGATAAGAATTCAGCTGGTACAGTGGAGTTAAGGACAATCATGAATTTTGTCTCATGAATTAGACTCTCTCAACCATAGCCAAGTTCTCAATGTATTATTTGCATACTGGTTGTTTTTATCAATTTGTAACAGAAAATCTGTACATCAATAATACAGAGCACAGTTATGTCTGATCTCTCTTAGGCTTCAAATCACTCAAGTCACGTTAATTTTGTTCCACTACAACAGTTCCTAGAATTGATAATACAAAGATCATAAAGCAAAAGCAAAATTTTAGCACTGAGCTTTCGATAAGTCCTGGTTGACAATCCTCATCAGAATAACAAATGGTCTACCAAGCTGATGAACATTGTTAGTCAGCTGCTAGACTTGATTCAACCTATGTTTATAGTTGGATTATACTATTACCTGGTATGTTGCATAGAATATAAGCTGAAACTGATAAATGCCTGTAAAATATACCATTTTCTAATATGTTATGTTAATACAAAGTAGAATATAACTTATCTAAGCTCTTAGTCTAGCAATTAAAGTTGCAACGTCTGTATAAAAATATTGGCTAAAGTCAGTGTTAAAACACCTACTTTAAAAACACTAAAACATTATTGAGAGGTATATTGACATCAACACAGCATGTTAGAGATGGTTGAAAACATGTATGCATAAATGTACAGTAATTTGGTAATGTACACCTAGATATTTTCACAACTACAAAATAAAGTGATTTTACAGTCTTCAGCAAGTTCTCAAAGACCAAATTTCTCTAATTACCAGACTGGTACATTGTGTTCATGTGCAAGAAAGCATTTTAGTCACTACTTATTTTTGCATTTTTCTTTTCCCCGCAAAATTGGTGAAAATAAGTCTTTAGCGAAAATTTCCACTTTTTACAGTGTGTTTTTTTTTTGTGTGTGTTAAGTATTTTGTGTTTTGCTCCCTCAAAAAGTATGTCATATTTACATTAAATCTGACTACCTGGCTACAGCTGTACTTAAGTACCTATACTCAACTCAACATCTATGAAGTTGAAATATCTCCCCCACAAATGTTAAAAGTGACAGATGTATGCCGTATAGTCCATCTGTCTGTCAAAGGTGTATACAAAGTAAGATTTGATCTTTCTAAGAATTCAAATCAGTCCAGTCATTAAAGTTGCAATGTCTGTAACTAACTGCATTTTGGTTAATGTCAGTATTTAAATGACACCTACACAGAGCACACTAAAAATTATTTAGGAGGAAATTGAAATTGACCATATGAATTGCAATGGGTGAGGATACATCAAGTAATTTGTAGCTGTTGAGTTTTCCCTCTTTTTTTTGGTTCCTCAAAAATTATGTCATAAGGTAATTTTAAATCATACCAGAAAAAAAAAACGGTTAGAAATGTTGCAGTCACTACATACAACTGAACATAAGTTAGAAATTGAAATATGGTTCCCAACAAAGTATAAATTTAAAACTGGTAAGATGCATATTAAATGTTCCATCTGGTCAACATCCCACAAGCTCAGAGGCTATACATTTGACTGTTAGGCAAGAAATCTGTTGATCTCTTACAGCTAAAATGATGTAGGCGTGGTGATTCACTCATGTAACATGACATTTACAGCTAAAATGATGTAGGCTTGGTGTTTCATTCATGTAACATGACATTTGATACACACCCTCAGACAATTAACAAAGTTACGGCTAAAATGTAGGCTTGGTGTTTCGCTCATGTGACATGACATTTAATACACACCCTCAGACAACTAATGTAATTACATAGTTGCCGTGCACAGTGGGGATGTTGAAGTAGTCAAGTTGAAATATTGATTATCAGTTAGAAAATAAACAATTGCAGCCATTGAAATCATCAAGTCCATGTGTAATGTTTTCATTAGAAGCCTGTTTTACTGCACCGTAAAAGAATAGCAATGCTCTATCAGTGCTCAATGTGATTGGGCAAAGGATTCTGCTGTGTTTATTGTGTCTCTGTTATTGTTAGTCTAGAGTTGAAACGTATCTATTTTTGCGTTAAAAACATGTCCCATGAGTAAAACACTAAGCCTACATCATTTTAGCTGTAATATCTCATATCATATTAATCAAATAAAATAATAAAATATGAGAATTCACACAAGAACAGTTATTTCACAACCAGACTGTTCCTTCCAAAAAGGATATAATTTTTGTAATGTGTGGAAAGTTCTGGAACAAAGTTTGGGTCCAATACACCAGTACCAAATCGGAGTGCCATTATTGTTATACTGTAAATACAAAATAAAGAAAATATGATTACCAACAGTCTCAGTAATTCACTGAAGTGATACTTTAATCGAATCCAGCTTGTAACTTATAGCTGTCAGACTACTTACTAGTGAATGGAGCGCCCCATACAACATATAGATTTGACATGGAGTAATTCAGAGATATTGGTTGACTATACTATTACACTATGGCACATTTTATTCTTCTTTTGGTGGTAAAACATGAAATCATGGTGCGCTGTGTAGCCTGCATGATTCTTCATATCGGTTTGTTGTAAAATGGGAATTAGAAATAAGTAATGAGTTATAGTTGATGATCTCAATTGACCTACATGTATTAGAAGTTTGCCTGAATCCTGGACAGCACAAGATTCATTTTCGGCACCAAAATATTTTGTACAAACATCACTGATTGGATACTTTCACCAAATAAGATGACTTTGTACAGTAAATACGAATCAAAATACTCCTTACAAAACGACAATGATCTGATGTGTCAGCCTGTGGCAGTTTAATAGACCAATAGCTTGGCTGATCAAGCACGCATTGGGCATTGAAAGAGTTCAGTAAGAATGACAGCAGCTGTTGTTTGGTTGATTTTTTCTTCCACTTAAAAAATATCTCAATGTTCATGAAATGACAAAGTGAAAATTGAAACTTACCTTATTGCAACTACACAAAACATAAGAGCTGTCATGAACTTTAACCTCAAGTCTGCAAAGAGAATAAAGAAAGAGCTTTACATGATTTCAACCTGTTTAGATGTACATGTAGTGTAGTATGATTAATATTCTTTTAAAGTGGCCATATGGATGAGGATTGGGTATTTATTTTAGATTTTTAATATATAAAACAATTGTATTATGGCTTCCTACTTCAATAATCAATGTGAAACAACATTGACAAAGTCAGTGTTTGTAACTCAAAGCATTGCAAAAAGCTAAAAAATTTGAATTTTTTTTGTCATTGTATGTACACAACAAACATTTTACATATTTATTATACTTTTGCAATTTATTACGTTACAAGTAAGGACTTGGCTATTTATGCCTCAACAACTCAAGCATCCAAAACAATGGAGTTGCAAATTAAACTAAAAAAAATTGCACAAATATACAGATATGTGGAAAACTTAGTTATTAAGTAAATGTTGACAAAACAGATCAACAGTTCAAATACGTTCTTAGAAGAGTCTCTGATAAGTCAAAAGACAACCGAACATAACAGAGTTGGTTATATTGTGTCCTCAAGCACACAATGTTTTATACTTGCAACCTGGAAGAAGAGTCATTGGAATGTTTAAAGGGGAATGCCACTCCAGGAAATAGAGACACGTTCATGAACTATGGGTTCTGAAGTATCATTTCATGATTTTGCATTACCTTCAATTACTAACTTTCAATTCTACAGAAACATCAAGTTGATCTTGTGTCTTTATAGGGCATCTTTGCTATGGGCCATTGCATCATGGGAGATAGCAGAAATGATTATTCATGGTTGAACAATATTCATGAGATGTTTTACAGTGAAGGGAATGAGCACTTAGGAGTCATAAATATTTACTTACCAAAATACGGCATGGACCTAAGTTCTGTATAGGCTCTAACGATGAGGAAGATCAAATATAATAAATACATGCTACCAACTATGAAGAAAAATATCTTGAGACCCTGTAAGAAGAAATGAGAGAAAGAAATGAGCTGTTTTTCGTTTCGTGGCAGATCTCACGATATCCTGCGTGAGCCATTGTGAGGGAGGGAGGGAGGGAGAGAGAGAGAGAGAGAGAGAGAGAGAGAGAGAGAGAGAGAGAGAGAGAGAGAGAGAGAGAGAGAGAGAGAGAGAGAGAGAGAGAGAGAGAGAGAGAGAGAGAGAGAGAGAGAGAGAGAGAATATTTTTATTTCGCATAACAAGAAAGCACATGATAACACTTTACCAGGAAACTACCTGTGTCTACTTTAGTTTAACACAAGAGTGTACATGTATGAAACACTTACCAGGAAACCACCTGTATCTACTTTATACTGGAAGGTTGGATCTTGTAACTCATTGTATTGTTGAAATGTAGCCAGACAGAGTGCTGTCACCCATAATACACCAATTAATATCAATTTAGGCATATAGAATGTAAGGCAATGTCTTTCACTCTGCAATAAAATAACAATCAAAATCAAGAAAACTGAAATAAAAGATACTCTGATGTTTGGACTTTGATTTCATTTCTTCACTTTATGGCAAATGCCAATCCATGGACTATTTATAAGAACAGAATGTACTACATTTTGTTTACTCTTTGTTTTGTTTAAAAGGCTATTATAAACATGACAAAGTCTGACAGTATGATAGGCACACAGCCAACACAATACTACTGACCTGCCTGTCTGACAGCATGGTACGCACACAATCAAAACAATACTACTGACCTGCCTGTCTGACAGCATGGTACGCACACAACCAAAACAATATTGACCTACCTGTCTGACAGCATGGTATGCACACAACCAACACAATACTACTGACCTGCCTGTCTGACAGCATGATAGGCACACAACCTAAACAATACTACTGACCTGCCTGTCTGACAGTATGATAGGCACACAACCTAAACAATACTACTGACCTGCCTGTCTGACAGTATGATAGGCACACAACCAACACAATACTACTGACCTGCCTGTCTGACAGCATGGTACGCACACAACCAACACAATACTACTGACCTGCCTGTCTGACAGCATGGTATGCACACAACCAACACAATACTACTGACCTGCCTGTCTGACAGCATGGTACGCACACAACCTAAACAATATTGACCTACCTGTCTGACAGCATGGTACGCACACAACCTAAACAATATTGACCTACCTGTCTGACAGCATGGTATGCACACAACCAACACAATACTACTGACCTGCCTGTCTGACAGCATGGTAGGCACACAACGTAAACAATATTGACCTACCTGTCTGACAGTATGATAGGCACACAGCCAACACAATACTACTGACCTGCCTGTCTGACAGCATGGTAGGCACACAACCTAAACAATATTGACCTACCTGTCTGACAGCATGGTATGCACACAACCTAAACAATATTGACCTACCTGTCTGACAGCATGGTATGCACACAACCTAAACAATATTGACCTACCTGTCTGACAGCATGGTATGCACACAACCTAAACAATATTGACCTACCTGTCTGACAGCATGGTATGCACACAACCTAAACAATATTGACCTACCTGTCTGACAGCATGGTATGCACACAACCTAAACAATATTGACCTACCTGTCTGACAGCATGGTATGCACACAACCTAAACAATATTGACCTACCTGTCTGACAGCATGGTACGCACACAACCTAAACAATATTGACCTACCTGTCTGACAGCATGGTACGCACACAAGCTAAACAATATTGACCTACCTGTCTGACAGCATGGTATGCACACAACCAAAACAACAACAATGCTGATAGGAATGTGGCTTGGAAGAGGTTATCCATCATAATTGGTACCCAACTATTCACAAGGAATGTCAATGGGAAAACAGGATCTGTGGAATAATATAAATAACGGCAATGGTGTTGTAGCACAAATGATAAACTAAAATTCATATAACATTCTCGCTTACATAATTATCACAGACATTACAGAAGACATTGCTTTTACTTTAAATTATTATTTGTAATTGACACAAATCTCCCCCCCCCATCCCCTATATTAGACAGCGTATTTTCACATCACACCCCCGATATTATATAGACAGCATATACCATGCCTTTAACATTACTGAACCTTCTGTTGAGTTTGTTAGAAAAACGTATACATGTATGCACATGATTGTACAACAACAAATTTAGCTGTGTAAATTATGAAGTAAGTCACATCTATATGATGTTAAATTTGTGTTTTACACCACTAACTTTAATGTTATACTGTTAACTGTTAATCAATTTTGCTTTAATACACTTCTCTGAATGATTTAAAAACCTTTGAATTAGCATCCTTTCTCCAGCTCCCTCATGGTTAAATCTTTTGATGATTACACAGAGTGAGACATTATCATAAAGTACACAACATCTTTCTATGAACAAGACTTGTCCAAAGATTTGGGGGACATCCAAGATATGTCAAAAGATGTTAAAATTACTTTAGAAATAATTTGGATGTGATGTTAAATTTGTTTCACAAAGATGTTAAGTAACGTTAATTTTTTTTCAAAAATCTTGAGATGTTATTGTTAAATTCATTTTAGAAATATGTTCAGAGATATTAAATTTGTTTCACAAAGATGTTATGCAATGTTAAATTTATTTAAAACATATTGTTAAGGGATGTTGAATATATTTTAGAAATATATTCAGAAATGTTAAATTTATATCAGAATCCTGTTAGAGAATATATCCAGATATACTAGTATTATCACTCATATCAGAAATGTCTATCAAATACTGTGTATGGGGACTACTTGATGTATGATTTATACTCACTATTGTAAAGAAGTAGAAGGGGTAATAACAATGACATCCACTTCTGTTCAAAGGACCAATCTCTCATGGAAAATTTCCTCAATGAGTGGGCAAAGAGACACTGAAAGAGAACCAAGATGTCATCACCGTATGGTATATCATAGTGGAAAGTGTCAATTGAAATGTGATTCTAAACTCGAAAACACATCAATCAAAATTCAATACACTGGGAAGTAACATGTGTGATGACCTAGAATACAAAATGTAGTATATGCATACTTTACAAGATATACCATGCACAAGCCAAACTGTACACATTTGAATAGGAAATACAGCGTTTCTTTTCTGATTGCTGTAAATTATGACAATGTACATTCTACATCACCGATTTTCCATCACAAAATATGTAAATTAGTTAGAGGCTTTGAACAGAATGCTTCTAAAGGTGTATAACAGACGGTAAAAACATGAGAATCTAAGTGGTGAAAAACATTAATGCAGCAGAGTTTTAATACTTACTGTAACAATGAATGTGGTCACCAGGAACACAAACCGAAACCATATCTCTACTTGCGTAAATGTTGGTATATAAGTGTTAAACTGAAAAACAAAAACAGAATTAATGTGAATTTCTAAACAACATGTACAAGTGCATGTTAAATTTCCTGTCTTACAATCTCTATGCAATGTGTACACCTATACATTCTCCTATATATACGACTGCTGAATAGTAAACACAAAGTCTTACAATCCGTATGCAATATGTACACCATATACATTCTTCCATATACAGGACTATTAAAAAAGGCCTTCATGTACAAGTGCATGTACCGATATTTTACATCACCAGACCCCATACTGTCTCTGTAATTAAAGTGGCCATATGGATGATGAGTGGGTATTTATTTTGGATTTTGGATTACTAAAACAATTTTATTTCGGCTTTCTATGTGACAAATCGGTGTGAAACAACACTGACCAAGTCTGTGTTTGAAACTCAATACATTGTACAAAGCTAAAAATTATAAAACGTTTGTTATTGTGCGTACAATAACAAAGATTTTACACATTTATTAGTCTTTTGCAATATATCGTTTCACATTGATTTTTCTGGTGGGAAGCCATATGAAAAATTGATTTATACATTAAAAATCAGAAATACCCCAATTATCATCCATATGACCACTTTAATGTTACAGATAGTTTAGTTTTCTTGTGTGTGGTTCTATTTCTTTTTTTACTTCTATTTTTAAAGTGTGATTATACAAATGTAGCTAGTCTGTAAGATAAAACATGTACCATGCTATCAACTATCACTGGTTGAGAAGCCTGATATGGCTCAATGTATCTTATAGCCTAGCTTGTGGCCTTTTGTTTCTGAAGTTATTAAATAAAATTTTATTTTCAGATATTTGAGTTGCCACATTGTGAAAACAATGTGACACACAATATGACATGAATTGAAACATAACATAACAATAAGATTGTTGTTGCTAATCTGAACAAATTTCTTTATATTATAAACTACTCTTGTCTGTATTCTAGTTTGCTTAATGAATCCTCATAGAAAATAAGGATTTAATTGATTTTAGGACTTTTTGTTGCTGAAAACATTTTTTTCATTCTCTAATGGTGTGATCTGAAAATATGGCAATTATATGCAAATGATTATGCAAATTAGGCAGCCCCTTTTTTTTGGGTCAAAATCGTGCATTCTCGCAAATCAGAGTAGTTATTTCTTCCACGACACTGCAAAACAATATGTTTTGGACAGTGCCGTAAAAGAGCCTGTGGCTTGTGACAATGAAATTGAGGAGAACTCTGAATCTGTATATAATTAACACTTACCTGAAATACTATCTCTTTCATATTATCTTGTAAAGATTCCAAACCATAAAATTTTAAGATAATAAGATAATTTGTGAAATCCAGATATGGTAAATGAAGAACTATAAACGTTTCACATTGCTGAAATTGACAAAAAAAATATAATTTGTGAAGTCCAGATACATGTATAAAGACAATCCATTTTTATATTACTCTTGCTAACAAATACTCAGTGTGCAAGTATTGCTGTTTAATACTACATATAAGTACACAAGATTGAATCCATTCCATAACAATCTTGGACTACATGTATAAGGTTCCCATTTCATGACCTTGTACAGTGTAGGCAAAAGCAAAAGTATGCTTAAAATCTTATCCGAGAAATTCAGTCAATCAGAAACAAATGGCAGTCATCAGGTTTAAACAAGGAATGTGTGAGAGTACAATATCACCATCAACCCCACCAAACCATTTTACTATGACTCCACAACCAGCAATGTGTGAGAGCACGAATCAGCCCCCCACCCCCACCCCCACCCTTTATATTACCATCATGACTCCACAACCAGCAATGTACAGATTACAATTAGTCTAGCCCCTCTAGAAGTCACAATTCATGACATTGTACTGTTATAGACAAACCACCTAATTTTTCAATGATACAATGTATTATTTATCTTACCTCAGAACACCTCAGCCATCGTGTTCTGTTGTGAGCTTCTTCACTCAATGAATGCACTGTAGTGTCTACATCTTGACCATGTATTTCTACACTCATCAGAAAATTTTTAGCAAACACTTCACCTGTAAGAATAGATGTACAATGTGTACATTTTATTTTGTATTTATTGTATCTTTATTTTAATATGTGTTTAATGTATGGATCCACGTCACGGTAATTTCTATACGTGAGATAATAAAGTTTTCTTGTATCTTGTATCTTATATTTGTGTCACACAATTTTTTTGCATTATCATCATCGGTGGCAGCAGGAGATTTTCAATGGTTAATTCAAAACTGATATGAGTTTTGTTTTCACTACAAGTAAGCTCTTATCATCACGCACTGATACTAAGCAAGTACTGGTATGTGACGTGACACATATATTAAAAATTCCTGTTAATGTCACATCATATGTGATTGATGAAGTAATCACATATACAGCAGGCTAAATATCTTCCTA